>NC_133235.1:7841109-8026109 GCF_040436345.1 Pagrus major
TTGATCCAGAAGTGATGGGTTTTTAATGATTTGTGAGTGATGACGAGATCAAAAGGTCTGATTGGAGTGAGGGAGTATAAATTCAGTTCTCTGAGGCTGAGTGGTCGGGCCTCAGTGCAACAGATGGATGAGGACCGCAGCACACACTGAAAGGCTTCAGTGCGATACGTCCGACCACAAGCCTTTAGTCACCTCTTTGTTGGCAGAGGTCACCAACCCTGCCCTCAGATAATCAATCTACTCTCAACACCCTATACATCTAAACATGAGCGACAAAGAGGGGGAGAGAGACCTTAGTGTGATGCATGAGTGGTGTTTCTTCAGCTAAACTGCTGTCAGAGAAGTTGTCAAGCTGAGAGAAGTGTCTTCATTTGACTTTCAAATCATCGAAAGGCCTCACACTCATTGATTCTTGTTTCCTCCTTTATGGAAAACACTTCCCATGTGGCTCCCAAAACAGGTTAGACTGAATGCTGAGAATTATTTGTAAATGCTGCTTGACCTTTACTCAGCTGTCAGAAGGGGTGAGGAAGGCTGAGGGAATTTGAGAGACAGGAGTTTTTTTGTCAGAACAAGCCTTTTTTTTAACCCTCGTTGCAGTGCAGAGAGTTTGATTGAGCATTTTTCATAGTTCTTGTACAGGATTGTATCAATATGTTGTTGGTGCATAATGGGTTTTTTGTTTATACAATGGCTCCCACTGTAAGGAGCACAGTCAGCAATACAGAATGCAAACAATAGAGGACCAGACAAAATGTGCTGGGAGCATTTAAGAGGAAATATTACCTTGGTTGTTCCAGCGGAATTTCTCATCTGCTGAACTGCAAGAGACAAACGACAGAAAAGCAAACAGGGTTAGAAATATGAGCAAAAATTACATTTTACACTAACTTTTGTTCTTGTTTGTTGGTGCAGTGGCAGGACAATTTTACACTAACAGCATTTCCATCAGCCTCATATGCTATAAACTCCTTTTTTCTCATCAAAATCCACTTTATAGTTTTGCAATAAAGCAGGAATACCATGGAAAGCACTGGTTTTAAGAGTTTTATATCACTGTTTATCATCCGGTGAAAACCTAACATCTCCATTTGCAGCTTTTTCATTTTATTATTTTACCTTGCTGAGGGATACAAGGTAAAACATGACAAAGCTACTGAGGGATGACAAAAACAACAGAGTGCAGAGGTTTGGTAAAATTCTTCAGGACCTTGGGGATAGAGGCGCTTATCAGAAACAATAAGAGCCACACTCCAAAATACATTGTTGTCAAGTTAAAAACAAGCCTGTTTCTCAAGTTTCTTTTGGAGAAACAAGGATTATATCCAACAAAATTGTTATTCTTATCCTGTCAGAGGAAAGATTGCAGTGGGCATACAGGGCTTTGAGATTAAAATGTTTCTGAGATGCTGCGAAGAAAGAGAACACAGCGGCATCTGTTTCCACGAGTTAAAGATCAATCAGTTCATTTCAATTTTATAGTTACTGTAGTTGTATAATTGATTGGATAAAACCTGTGACAAATACTTCTCTACTGAGGTGACAGAGGTACAATTTCATTATGTTTGTGATTATGATCTACTGTTTGATGTAAGTGCATGTCAGAATTCATGACTGAAAACAAAGATTAATTGATTCCTAACATTTTTGGACATTGCAACACATAAAGACGTATATCACACAGTTACTCTATTAGTCTAAAAGTCACAGAACCTTTGAAAATCTTGCACTTTCATTTAACATTGTTGAGGGTGATCATTTCTACGACTCAGTCTTAAGTTTTAGTGCCTTGTTGTAAATTTGGCAATTATTTTTAATGAACATTCATCTTAAAGCTGATAATGTTTACCACCTCTTTCATGCCTTCTTAGCCTCACCTACATGTAAACAGCTGTCCATAATGAGGGATGACCCTGATCACCATTAGTGTCGTCAAAAACATTGACATTTCGATACATATTGATTCAGAGTAACAGTTTCAGTATTCATTATTCACAGTACAGGTACACATGTACCAGTTGCGCTTTCTCAATCTCTCTTCTCTCCAACAGCGAGTTGATACACACACCGCTGCAGTGCCCACATAGGCTCACCTCCTCCCACTCTTCTTACTATAGTTAGGAGTAAATTAACTTTTGCTGTTGCTAAAAAAACCTCATGGTAGGTCAATTTCTCCTTATGGTATCCAACGTGGTATCAAGTGTCGATATTTTTCAGGGTATTGAAATAAAGTTAGAAATTCCAGTATCATAACAACACTAGTATACATAAACCTATCTGTATGTACTGCAAATAGAGTGAATTCACTTTATTGTCTGATAAGGAACAACACTTACAGTGTGTCTATGTCTGAGGCACTGACAAATAAATAATTGTGTTTCTAAAGTGGACATACTGTATAGGCCTAGTGTCACTTTTGAGATGAAATCTCTCATTAACAAACTGTACCAAGATATTGTTGACTTTTCAACATTTACATTTGACTAGGCTGTGCATATGTCTGATTACTGTTTTGGTCTCCTGCCATATGCTGCAGTTTTTCCACTTGTGCTGTGATAGACTATTTACTACAATGCTAATAACAGGGACCGCAAAAACCATGTGACCTGAAATGACCTCTACGAAGCTGAGATGAGTAGGTTTCCCAGTGACTAGCCCTCATTTACTGTCAGGAAAAGAATATGAAGCGTGAATATAGTAGGTGTCAAATATTCTACACCGTGAGAACAGAAGTTTCCACAGCCAATATTTTAAGAGAAGGGGAAACAAATAGCATCGTTTTGGTTTAGTAATGAGTTATTACTGTTAGTCGTTTCCGGTAGTTGGAGCTTCTGACATATATCCAGTATTGTTTACAGCTATGTAAATCCACATCTTTGATAATTCTTCAGTTGCAGCCTTTACTCCTCATCCTGCATATACAACAGATGTTGTCATTTATAATGCTCTCAAATCAATTATTGGATAATTACACAGTTGTAAATAACAATTCTGTATTAGGTTTTTTAAAAAAGCCAATAGCCGAGTCAGTTAGCCCGGTCACTACTCAGACTGTACTTCTTTTCTCCTATTAGTTAACATTGCACGTACAGAAAATGGAAGGTTCACCATTTAGTCATTAGTATGTTTACTGTGTATCGTGCCAACAAGACTGAATGCAGGCTTAAAGGGTAACTCCACCAGTTTTACACATTAAAGTGTGTTTACAGGGACTGGGGAGTATAACTGCATATGTGAACAAGTATAAAGCCTTTTGTGGCTCTGGAGGAAGCTGCATGTAATCTGATAAATTGCCTCCAGTGATGCCACTCAGCGTCTACAGTGCATTGTGGGTAATGTAGGCGGCAGGTTTTGAAAAGCAGTCCACTGGTCTGCTTTGCACTCCTACAACACTGTCAGACTCATTATGGACAGTTTCAAACCAAACGATCAATACAGCTACAGCAGAGTCAGAGATATTACCCGTTAAAAACTGGTAAATAAATCACTGTAAACATAACCTGATGCTGTCTGCGGGGTAGATGGCTTATTATTTGTTATTGTATTATCTTTTAGATCAACCATCACATCACCTTCTTCAGCTCAACTGGCTAAAGCTGCTGACAGGACAGTCAGTACTGCAGATCAATCCTGGCAAGCTAACATTAGCCACGCTGCTACAATCCAAGCCACATAATGATATAAGTTGACCGCAGGCACAATGCAGTACAGATAATTAACTGCCAACGAGTATAGCAGATCAGTGCAGTGTGACTTCATATCATGATACATACCAAAGCCATACACACATACACTCTTAACAGTTAGACACATCCCACATGAAAGCACCACCGCTAATATGTGTTAGGTGCTCCTCTGATGATCACTTGATCTGAGTTTTCCAAGCAAGCAGGGCTACGTGTGCTGCATCTAAACTGCCTCGACCAGTGGATCACCAACCACTTGTTAATAAAATGGAGGTACTGGAAAGTCGGTTATGTGCTACCCCTGTAAGCCTTCTACATGTGATTGATTCTACTAATGCTTATTAATCAACACGTTATGTCTTTGTATGTATCAGAAATGTAAAATCCACAAGTTGTTTGTTTTTTTATTCAACTTTGGACAACACCAAGCTAGCTAACTTGTGTTTATGCTAGGCTGATCGCCCTCTGGTTCTTGCTTTCTATTGAGCAGACACACATGAGAGTGCTATCAATCTTCTTTGAAATATTCTCTGATGAATATCAGGAGGTAATATTCTCCCCTGTCAATATTGGTGCATGATTCAAAATGAAAAGCATTTCAGTATGAAATCCTCCGTATCTGTAACCCACAGCCTCCATAACTAAACATAGCAAAAAATGCTATTCACTCCCTGCCGACACAGAACGGATGCTATTAAA
Source organism: Pagrus major (assembly GCF_040436345.1). Classification (NCBI taxonomy): domain Eukaryota; kingdom Metazoa; phylum Chordata; class Actinopteri; order Spariformes; family Sparidae; genus Pagrus; species Pagrus major. The sequence continues at coordinate 7,845,495 of NC_133235.1, forward strand.
TCATCCCATTGATTACCTCCATTCTGTGTGTGTGTGTGTGTGTGTGTGTGGTGTGTGACGGATTGCGGGGGGGAGCCAAGTGATACATGTCAATGGGACCCTCTGTCAGCAAAGCAGACTCATCATTCATCGGGCGTTATTATACCAAACAATACACCCCCACACGTGCACATACATTCACACAAGAACACAAGCCACACATTTGGTACATGAAGAAGTATTACACAAATGCATCACACAAAGCAAAGGGAGGAGAGAGAGACTGAACCAGGGTGTCTTGGAGGATGGAGCGTGTTTACATCACGCATACACCTTGGATGGAGCAGGAGGATGGGGATTATTATCACTAGTCTGGGTTCAGACAGCCAGTACTGATGACACAGGCTGAGTCAATATTTTCTTAAAGGGCAGGACAGACTGCTCCTCGCATTGTCCTAATGCGTTTGCCAGTGTCAAAATCTTGCCTCAGTGCTCTTGAACATGACTCAGTAGATGTGTTATTTAACAGTGCCCAGGATGTGATGCAGGTAAAACTAAATGCAGCCTAAGTGCTCAGGTAGAAACCTTTTTGGAAGCTGTGAGGAAAGAGACCAAGTGGTGTTATCATCAAGTGGTTGCATCAACAGGGGCTGGAGCGAGAATATAAAAAAAGTCCAGTGGGTTTCAGATTTCTGTCTGAGCTGGGGGGAAATATAGGAATTTGTTCGTATTGTCAGGAAGATCAAAACAGACCAGAACAGACCAGCCGAGACCAGATATGACTGGGGAAAAGCAGAAGACAAGAGAAGAGACTAAGAGAAGAGAACAGAATTAGATCATGATATAATGGAATATCTTGGAAGAGAATAGGCTAAACTAAACTACACTATAGCAGAACAATCCCTAATCTAACACTTGGATGGATCATAAATCAGAATCAGGGTGTGATCAGAGGCGACCAGACTTCTTCTCTGCTCTCTGCCATCCAGCTCTACAAGCTCTGCTTTTTGCTATTTGTCTATTACTTGATTAATCATTACCCTAGATTAGAGATGGAGAAAATTAATCACCAAAAATGTTGATGTTCAAAAAATTGTTTAGGTTATTTATCAAGTAACAAAACTAAGAGTCTACAGTTTGCTAGTGGCTCTGTAAAGTTGTACAAAGGAACTTCGAGCTAAACAATTTATTCTTTTCTTTTTTTGTCCTTTAATTAACAAGGAAGGTCCCATTGAGATATGAGAATTCTACTTCCAGGGAGTCCTGGTCAGTGTTAACATGCTAATGTTTAGCTGATGTAATACCATGTTCACCACCTTAGCATTTGCATTAATGACAAGGTACATCTGAGGCTAATGGGAATGTCATTAGTTTTTTGCACCAAAGTAAACCAAACTATCTGGCAAATAGAAATGTTCATTTGATTTTGGTGCCAGAGGAAAAGTCAGGGGATCAACAGTTAGTAGGCTTCATCCTCAGGTGATCATCAATGTCTGAACAAAATATCAAGGAAATCCATTCGATGGTTGTTGAGATATTTCAGTCTGGAGCAAAGGTGTTGACAAACTTACTGCACTGAATGACTCACAACTTTTCCATCCCTCATAATAGTTTGATGCTTTTTCTGTTCTACTATGTTTTAGGATTGGGTTTTGGAGTGTTGGTCGAACAAAACAAGCAATTTTAAGAAGTCACTTGGGGTTCTCCCAGAAATGATGCTGATTATTCAATAATTTTGGTGGTTCTAAGATTGACCCACCATCCTAACAGTACACATAATGGCTGACTGTCTACCAAATGAGCTATAACCTTTCTCTCCCGCTCCTCTCAGCCCACACAGGCAGTCCCCCACCAGGTACATCTAATCAGACCTCAGTATCTGAAACAGCTCATTGACCTCTTGGCCCAGGAAACACAGAGAGTTAGTGTTTTTTCCCCATCGAATCTCTATGGCGCGTCAATGGGATGTGACAGTGTAATTAGCGGACCGAGAGAGAACTAATTGACAGCGTGATCAACTCTCCTGCTGCAGGTCACGCCATGGCATGGCACTTCATCACCGCTAATGATATAATGCTGTGTGCACGAACGCGCAGGTGTAAGTGTGGCTTAGTTTGTGTGTATACAAGTTTGCACAGGGCTAAACTTGGTTTTCTGGTTTGAGTGTGCAAAGATCAAGCTTCTCAGTGCTATGTGATTGTACTCATCCTTCCTTTTGGTATGCAAACATCACATCACTTATCACATTATCATTACATGTTTGTAAACCCTGACTTTCAGATCGGGAGGTCGAGGAGATGGTGGTGGAGTTGAGCGAGAAGGCAGCCAGGCCAGTAACCTCAGTTTGAGACTGTGTTTCAACATTTGTAATTGTGAAACCACTGCATGTTTTTAAGGAGACCTGGGGACAATTTCTAGCCGTGTTTGGGTTGACAAAACAGGGTGTTTTTCAACGACACCTCCGGACATCTACTTCTGTGTTTCTGGCAACAAAAACCCTAACCAAGTGGTTTTCGTGCCTAAACCTAAACGGAGCATAAGCACAGCATTGTCACAAGTTAAAATCAAAGATAGAACCTAAAGAAACGTAAGGTTCCAACATATCTGTGGTTTGCAGAAAATATTCATTTTGGTGATTGAGTTGCTAACTACTTACTGACTGGATTACAAAAATGAATGGTGAATGTGACTGATGCAGCAATTACATTTCCTCCAAAACAAAATGGATTGGAAGTAGATGACCAATTTATGAATGTACAAAGTAAATATGAATATGTTGACGGTCCACCCTGTAATGAATGACCAAAAATAAGGTGGTTGTGTATTCCTGGGAACAGCAGCAAAATACACATAGTGCACAGGCCACAGACCCAGTGCAAATCTCTGGCTCTATTATGCTAACCTCTGATGGCTCATCTAATATTAATCAGCTTATCAGCTAATCAACTAAAAGCTTATAATCAAAATAGGAAAAGAAAGACAAACAGTTTTATAGCAATGCCAAAGTTCCTGGAACTCTGCCCAGCAATGGTGCCTAAAATAAAACCTGATGATACTTAACTATTGGGTCCATTAGACTATATGACTTTTTGGCCTCTACCATTTTAGGACTATAAAACAAATATATGTAATTATTAACCAGTATACAAATGATCCTTACAAGTGGAAATACATGTCAAGATCAGGGTATAATCTCAATTCAATTCAGGTAAATAGCAAGTTAGGTGAAAGCCCTTGATTGTAATACTGGAGCACTGTTCTGACAATTTGAGTTAAAAGCATCTCTCGGTAAAGCTGTTATTTTCAGTCAGATGATAAAAGATCGGAAGCGTAATGCTTGGTAATTTCAAATAATGATCAGCCCCTGTTGTACATTCTGATCCCATATTTTCAGGTGCTTTAAAGAGCACATTTTGCCCATTTGGTGCTATTCCTAGAGAAAAACAGCTAATGTCACAAATCAGAACACTGCTCTCTGACTACCTCGTCTAACTGATTGGTCTGCTGCATTTAGAGTCAGGAAAATAGAAAAAAAAAAAAGAAAAGGGTAGAGTGTAGAGGGAGATGTAGAGAAGGAGTATGATACTCAAGCAGAAAGGTAGTAAATGAAAGTGGGAACATAATACAAAGAGAGAGGGATGACAGATGAGAGGAAACAGAAGAGGAAAGAGCTCGGCTAAATCCAATGAGGGGGGCTTAAAAGAGCGAATGCCAGAGATAGCATTGAAAATCCTGTCATTTTATCCACCCAATAAACACATTCTGAACCCAGTCCATATAATCCATCTATTTCCATGCCCTGCATATTATCTGTTATCTGTGCTGACCACAATGACCAGCCCTCTTGTAGACAGAGCTGTTAAATAATAGAGCCACCCGTAAAGAAAAAAACACACACAAAGGAAAGCAAAGGCCCTTTGTTGCTCTTGGAAACCATCAAACAATAATGCAGCCATTGATTGTGTAGACAGTAATTTAGATTCAAAAGCTAAAACCACAGTTGTTGATTTACTCAGACCACTTTTTTTTTAAACCATTTTACAGACATTTGCATAAAAAAACAGCTGCAACCCAAAGTTTTTTATTAAAAAAAAGTGGATGATTATCATTAATGAAGATCTTATTATATTTAGGCATTAATCACGGGTTGTCAGCCACACTATTCATAGTTAACTTTAGCTGCTTTATTCAGCAAAGTCTAAATTAGCATTAGAATGTGTCACATCAAACTTTTCTTCTACCACTCACAGAAAAGTATACTTGCTTTATTTCCAAAGGCCTCACCAATATTCAGTGTTGTCAGTTCTTTGACCATGAATCACTGCCACCTGACCTGCTTTTCATATCATAATGAATGTTTGCTCCTCCTTCTGCTGTCTACTCAGACAACTCTAGACACTAAAATTAATTTGTAACACCAAGTCAGGGCCTTGGCAATCAATGATGTCTGGGCTATTGTTATGCTGTACATTTTAGAAGAATACAGCGACAAATTAAAGAAAAACCTGAACAAATAGTGTAGGTAGTGAAAAGTGTGCTTCTATGCAGGGCATGAAGACTCACTGAATGGTTGGATGAATGTGAAAATGATGTGAATAATATCCTATGGCCTTCACAGTCACCAGAAAAACCTGCTAAACAAGCTCTCTATAGTCAAATCACCAAACGAGGGGATATCTTTGGGAAGAATAGTCCCTTCAGTAGAATCTTCACCAAGGAGAGACTTGTAACATTGTGTTCTCTTGAATGTGTGACCCATCTGTATGTCTGTGATGTTTCAGAGCTTCACTGTTACAAGTATTACATCTAACCAAGTCAGTATGGTGGAGGATCCAGTTGTCGGAAACATACAGTAGTTTCACTTTTAAATGTGCTTTTAACTCATTATCTGCTGATGCAGTTTTTATTTGCAGCTCCTGCTGGTGTTACATAACAGAAACAATTCTTCTGCATAATAATATTTTTTGGACACCACAACCCGATAACCGTCTTTGAGCTAATATGGTTAACGTGTAAGCGAAAACCTCCCTGTTTACACATCCAGCAGACACTTTATCTCTAGCTCTGTTTTGCTCTCCACCAAATCCTTTATGAATATATCTGACTCTGGGCAGTCAGACTGAATCAAACAGCCTATTTGCAAGTTGTAAATCCTAAACATTAGCTTAAAGCATTAGCTTAAAATATGAGCTTTTTCACAAAAATATGAAAGAAGAATTAGGCACAAAGGAAGTGCATCTGGAAATCCACAACCAAAATAGGAAGAAGTATTGTTTTTGGTGGTCGTTATTCTCAGGTAACAGTGGAAAAACTGGAATAACTGCAAAAGAAGAAGAAACTGCTAATGGAGGACCTAAAGAAGGAGAAGAAGTAAGGATTAACGGATGGGTATTCACCCGATAGAGAGAATCGTTCGTTGTATCACAGGCTATTCCCATGCTGATATCTTTACCCTTACCACTGGGACTTGAGACGGTTCAAAACCTGCATTCTTTCTACGAGATCAGTCAGTAACAAAACCTGCAACCGGGTGTTTAACTCTGCCTTTCATAGCACTGATATTGGGGTTTCTGGTTCAAATTGGGATTGTTTTTTGCTTTGGACAATAGTCAGGCTGCTAGCCGTAGCCATGTTGCTAGTGTTGCCTTTGCGACAGTCTTTAATTGACTAGTGCAGCTTTAAAGATATAGACGAGACACAGCTAGTTCTATGGAACAGTCATGAAGCATGAAACTGAAACATTCTGAGCATTTAATTTATAACAAGCATTACTATTTCTTATATTTTCATTGCCTCAAGCATGTTATATTTGGTCCATGAACACTTTTATCTAAGCCACCTTATGGTATCATACATGTTTTAGCACAAATTACATTAGTGGAAATCTGAGCAATTGCAATGTTCTGCACAGATGTTATTCAGCTTCATAAAGTATCTCCCAATATCCAGTACCCTCTGTGTTATCCAACATTGAGCTACCCATTGTTCAGTATCCTATCATATTCAATTAGTGAATTTCTGCATGCAGACTATATGCTCCATTTACAGTAACCCAGATAAGCCAAGATCCTTTTCAAAAGAAGGAAAAATATGATAGTTAAGTACCTGATAAGAGCAGGAACCCTGAGACATTAAAAACATCCATTGTGTAAACTCTGTTGCTATGGTAATATCCACAATATTTTGTTTCTAAAGGTGTAGATGACAGGATATAATCCCAAATATGACCTTGACTAGGGTGGGAGCTGGTGTTACACCTACTCTGTGAAAGTATACACCCTCAGAACTGAGAAAAAACAAGAAGCAAGCTTGCTTCAGAGCGCAGTGTGTAAATGTCACAACTTTTTTCTTTTTCCTGGGAATGATAGCAGTGTGTCTGCCAGAGGCTCCAGAAAAACTGCCATATAATGCAACACAAGACAGACAGTAGCGCAAGCTGATATGATGTCAAAGAGACCCGTAATTCATTGATCCCAGTGGGAGTAGGAACTATCCAGAATCCATAAACAATAAGATGATATTAGCTTCAAGTGCTGTTAAACACCTTTGTTCAATTCTTCATCCTACAAATATCCACATAAGGTCGTTGATCATTGATCCTGCATTAGGTGTCCAGTGGGTGCTGCAGCCAATTCTTTCTCAGTGAAGTTGAATTGATTAGGCATTCGGCACATTAGCTTTTATATCATCCCTCACTCTTCCTGATAAAAGTGGAGTTTTAAGGCACTTTCAGACAATGAGTGGTTACTACTACTACCACAGAGATCAAGCCAGGGAAAACAAGCTACTTTTGCTGCTGTCTGAGTATCCTGAATTATACGCCTCTTCACCAGCAGTGAGCAAACTTATCAAATGAAATCAAGTCTTTGAAACCTATCAGCTTCAAAGTTTGATTATCTGGTTGCAACAATAAGCAATGTTTATGATATCAGTTAGAAACATTAGACTAAATCCACTTTTTTGAGTTTGGAAATGATATGGTCCCAGTCTATAGTGTTCACTGCAACAGCAGACACAACTGAGTGATTCTGCCCACTAGAAAACAGAAGTCGCACCCCTTTTAGTAACACGTTCTTATCCCTCATCTTGGGTTGGTTGCAATGGATCCTGCTCTGTATTTACAATTTCAGTCTCCTCCTCCATGTTGTTTTGTCCTTTTATCCTTTTAGGGCGGTTGGGGGTGTAGATAATGTTAGATGATGTCATGTCATTGCATTCCCAACCTATCTTTAATGGGTCTGCAGAAAACCCAATGCCCCCGCATAGATGGAACCTATGCTACCACCAATCGTTGCTCTCACGTCACATGAGCACACGGTAAGCCGCATTATGTTACTGAGCAAGACCAATGGAAAGTAAGGAAGAATCTAGACCTGATTTGCTACATAGCCCCACCCCACCAAATATAAAGTGGGGCCAGCTATAGGTGTAACTTGGCCTGCTGGATGGAGAAAAAAAAAGGTAACAAAAAATAAATTGCTGTTCATGCTGCTTTAATTTTTTTTGCGAGGTAAACATGCTCTTATGTAGGATCGCTGAATATTTGTTATTTTTGGTAACATGAGCACAGCAGGCAAAGTGAAGTCATCCAATATTGGAACTTGGAATTGTAGTACAAGGCAATAAAATACAGTAGGTGTTTGCTTTTGGCCCGTGGCCCACCATTAAGTTTTAGTTTTAGTCCCTACAAGGGAAAAACTTTGGGTACCCCTGCACTAAAGGATAGCTCTCGAGTTGGAAACAGCATTGCCAAATCTCCAAGAGTGGTGACATTTCTACCATCACATGTTAATTGCCATCATATTGCCCAGCCCTACCATCTGAGTAGCAATGTCATGTTTAAGTCACAGATCCGAGTAGAAGCCCCACTATCAAGGCATATAAGAACAGGAATCAACTGTAGAGTACAGCCAGCAGCAGTGCAGAGTTGTAGTAGTCTATAGTTTGACCACAGCCTTTGCCATCAGTGAAGTTGGGACACTTAGAGACAGAAATCTTTCACTTCAAATGATCATTTGGTCGCAAATGCTGGGTCACTTGCAGTTTGATATATTTTGTTGAATACGTGAAATGGCCATGCTGAGATGTTCTGCATTTGAGGTACAGAGCACCAGTGTTGCTGGACGGCAGATGTAAGCAGCTTTAGAATAAGTGAAACAACAATGCAGCAAGAGCCTGTTCCAACACAGAAAGCCATTAGTCTCCTATATCATAATGCTGACTTCAGACCAGCATGGAGACATTAATTAGTCCATATGGAGCTTGTGATATTACAGGTGAACCTTGAACAGCACTTTGAAGCTTGATACTGTGCAGGCCCAGTGAGAGTTACAGGAAACCTGTAACATTTCTCACTGTAGATCCTGAGAGAATATAGATAAACTCACACGGCCAAGCTACAGAGGAAGATACGGAGTTCAGGGATGCTGTTATTATTGAAATGTGACTCCAGAATTACCTGCTGAATTGGTGGCAGTCAGACAACCCATCAGACAGCCAGGGGAAAAAGCCCAGGCACGTCCCAGAACGGCTATTGTGAACCTTTAATTACAGTGTAAGCTGGAAGATGGAGGACCCCGGTGTGCTTTGTAACTACGTGCTTTATCTTGCCCGGTCACCTGAGTTTTACCTAATTGCGCATTATGTTGGAACAATAGCAAACTGTTGCTGCTTTTGTCCAGGTACTATCTCACTCGGCTGTATCTCATATCTCAAGAGAGGAGAGAATCCAGCGGGTTGAAAATGTCAACAGCCTCGGGAGATTGTTGAACATTGCTACTCACAGAAGGGCCACGTAGTGCATAATGCATGGCAGGATGGTGTAATGAGATAGAAAATTTCTCAAGCCAAGGTGTAAGCCTCTGTGTAAGTTGGACTCTGTCCCGTTGAGGGACCCCAGGGCTGCTGTCAGTGGCAGATCCGACCACAAAGTAAATTCAGCTTACTCTTGTGGCTGTCCCCACAGAAACATTACCGCATTGGTCCCTTAAGTTGACATATGCTCACATTTTTTCTTGACAAGGATCTCTTGTGGCCCTACAAGAAACAGCTATTGTCTCTCTGACGCAAAGGTACATGTAGTGTGACATTGTTAGAGCAAAACCTCCTAGAAATGATTAGATTTATAAAGTGTATGGCTTGGAAATGGAGTCCCCTGCCTGCGTCCCAACCCCTACCAAAAGTCTACATGGCATTCCTTTTTGCAATGACTACAGTCTTTAGTTGAGTTTTGCCTTGTGATCCTTTCACCATTCATTCCCTCCACCATCCATGATGAAACAGCCAAGAGTTTATATAAATGATATGTATATACATAGATGTAATAATAGAGGACACAAACCAAAGCATTTTGAATAGAAAAGTCTAATCCTCTGCTTTAACAAAGCTAAACCAGGAAACATATCAGCCTATCGTGTTGCTGAACTGACACGAGTGCACATTTTAGATTCACACCAGTTTTAACCAATCTGTTGTGGCTACAGATGGCCTTTAATGAGCAGGGGTCTTGTTAGCCCAAAGCCCAGTCTGGGGGTGTTGCCAAGATGGCGAGAGTTGCCTAAAAGACAGCTGCCTAAAAGGAGTGATGTATATATTAGTGATGAGAGATTGCCCTTATAATATGTATTGTATTCTAAATAAGCAAGTCAGCAAGCAATTACATGAAAAACATAGTTTAAATAGACAATTAATCACAAAGATTTATAATAAAACAATCATTTTCTGTAGTAGCTTTAACCAGCAAGGAATATTTTGTGGAGAAAGCTCCAGCTGCGCAATATTGTGTAAGCTGAGTCATTTCCTCACCAACAGTGCATGTGGTGGTTTCCAGTGACAAGCTACCACTCTTTTAGCAGCTGTGAGACCAGGTAACAGGAGGAGGGCTCCATGGAGGAGGTGTCAGTAAGTAATAGCGGTCACTGTGAGTGAGGGATGGCTATGTCCATTGTATTTGACATGACACTTGAGACATTTTCCCAAAACCTTTTACCTTCCAGGCTCTGCCAAACCATATAAAAGGAAAGTGCCAATGGTATTGTCTGGACGAAAGTCGTAAAATGGATTATCTCTGAGTTTCATCCGATGTCATCCTCAAGGTGTGAGATAAGACCTGTGAATATATTTTTAGTGTATTATTTGATGACTTAGATTTCTGAATGACAAGGTATACATGACCTTATGGTGTGCCAGTCCAGATCTGAGGTCTTTAACCAAGTTTAAATTGGACTGGAACTTGGAGCAACCTTAAAGGAACCCAGTGGTGTTTTCTTTAAACGTTGTATTTACATTCACTGTTACACAAACGCATGTGCATTCTTGAGGTCTAATATACTTTAACACATGTTTTTTTTTATTTCTTTAATTTATTTATTATTACCCAATTCATTTTTTATCATTTTTTTTCATTTTTACCAAGTTAGTTGCACATACTACCAAACCTTTCTGTACTATACAGGTGGCAGATGACTCATGTGGAGTCATTTTGTACGATCATATGTGTTTTCCAGGTACTGGCAAACAATGTAATCTCAGGTTAGGGGCATCAAATTGAAAAAAACAAACAAAAAAACCCCCCAAACTTTTGTTTTGGAAGGAAATGACAAACCTATTTTATCATTTAAGCTGGAAGACATACGAGGCAAAAACTTTTCCTGGGTTTGGTTCACACAGAGACGGTCCTGCCGAGTGTTGATCCTCAGACAACACATATGGGGTGAGATGTCTGTACTTGACATTTTAGTGTGTTAGGACCAATGTCACCAAGTCAATTTTCTTGTACATGATGAGCATGTCTGTTAGAGCTCATAAAGTCCATCAATACTGACGTAAAAGCGAAGCAATCAAAATTCTACTTTGTAGCTGCAAATGCATTAAAATAATGCTTGTTGCTGGCAGTGCTGAAGCAGATAACAATCACCAAACAAAATAACACTGAGTGAATGCAGAGCTCTGTGTCTGGCTGCAACCGATAATATTTTTTAGTGAATTTCTCTTCCTTTTTAATAAAAAAGCTCAGCGTGAGCTGCCAAACTGGAGCGAAGACAGTGAAGGTGAAGGGAGATATCAGTCTCGTCTGGGTCTGATGTACAGGAATTCAGCCGAGGTGGAGTAGGGCTTCATTTTCCTCCCCTCTGCCATCTAGACAGAGAGAAACACGAGACCCTTTGAAGCGAGTGATTAGAGAGCAGCAGGACGAGCCACAGCTCGCCATTTCTGTTCGCCCGTCCACATGCTCCAAACAAATGGTTGGAGAGAGAGAGGCAGAGAGAGAGAGGGAGAGAGAGAGAGAGAGAAGCAGAAGTCTCCTGTGACCCACTAAATTGGTCAGATTGACTTCCTAGTCTGCCAGTGTGGGAGACGGCCATTTTGACTCGGGGCCAGGAGTTAAATGAGAAGCGAGCGGGAAGACATGTTGGTTCTCGGTGTGAGACCAGCCAGTCTGTCCGGAACTGGCCAGAGACAAACATTCCTGGAGCCGCTTATATTCCTCTTGGCAGATAAATAATCAATGTGCCAAAACTCTCCAAAACTGCCAATCAGTCTGGATGTCTCAAAAAGAGATGTGGGTAGTGATATTTCTTACCAAACACGATGTCAGAAATGATTGGCTGTGACGCATCTCTCTAATGGAGCTTTACAGGCGTTCAGGCCTCGAAGCAGAATTAAAACACGGGCCTTCTGCGTGACTACAAAGAGTCTACGAGAGCAGCGCTTCAGGACTTCACAGAGTGGCATGATCAGTCATCTTTTTCAGCCGAGCACCGTACAAACAAAAAGCTGATGTGCACTGACTTCAGTAGGCCAACACTCTTCACATCTCCTCCCCCCTTTTTGCAGTTATCAAGGACCGAAATATTGAGCCTGTCAAGAGCTATAAATAAGTGCGACTGTCAATAGACAAGCCTCCCTTTGGGATAACTGTTCAGAGGCCATTTGTTAAAAAGACAGCAGTGCTGTTCTTTTGCAGGAAGTGAGGTTTTGTCTTCTAATGGACAGAGTACTTCAACTCTGTTACACATCACTCATAACACATGCTGACATACTTTCTCATTTGCTCTTGAAGCCACTCTCTCGCTCATCAAATGAGCAAAATGCTTCCCAAGCTGCTGCAATGACGCACGATTTCTACAAGGAATTTGTTTCCCCTGAGCTACTTCTGGGACAAGTTCTCCTCGAAAACCGACACGTGAGACAGCGCTGGTGCCAAGGGCACAGTGTTTAGCCCGACTGTTAGAGCTGTCGTAGCAGTGTACTGTTTTTTGTTGTATTCCTCCCTCCAGATTGACAAGCCAAAGCTGTGGCTATCAACTCTGTAGCTAGCTAGATGTCAAATCAATTTGCTGGCTTTGGACTTGGCCTGTTGCACAAACACACACATACACACACTATCAGAAGCTGTGTGCCAGGTCTCCTTATCAGCATCGATCGGGTTCAGCCAAGCCACTTTACTGGATGGCAGACTTCCAGAGGTAAATTAAGGAAAACATCACTTTGTAGCCAAAATGGCCGGCGATCCGTCCTCAGTCCCATTGTGCCGCTGCAGCTGACTCCCAGGTGTCCACTGCTTTCAAACCGTCATGACTGCATAGAAAGACTTCAGTTTAATTACGTTTTTCTATCATCAATTAATCTCATAGTGTGGTGTATGGTTTTCACCTTCACTCCCATTGTCCAAATGTGTGAGCCAGGCAGTCTGAATTGGCGTGATTCCCTTTCCCTGTTTTAGATTGTAAAACCAGTGTTCTTGCCAGGTTTGTTAAAAAAGAATCAGGCTGTGTGTCAGGCTGCTGGACAGTGTATGATCAAACAATGTATGAGCACAAAACCAAACTAAAGGGGGCAGAATTTGAGTTAAACAGTTTTCATTTCAGTTTATTTTTCCAAATTTGTCTAAAACATTAGCAGCTTTGCGTTGCATTCCTTCCAGTCCACACAAATGTGGAATATTTAAGCCTGTGTGCTTTAGAACAGGCCTCTTTCAAGTCAGCATGAATATGTATTTGTGTGTTAAAGTGCACTTTTGCGTGTCCGTGCGCAAAATCTCCCAGAGTGTGTATGTGTCTGTGTGTTTGTGGACTAAGAAGGTTTTCATCGGAGCTTAACTGTGGCAGTTCTGTCTCCGTTCTACTGGCAGATCAATAATACAGTCGCAGATGACTGTACTAACACTGGGAGTCAGTTAGCACACACACACACACACATAGCCTGGTGTGACAGACAGAGCCTGTCTGTGACGGTGGAGGATATTAGGCTTATTAAGAGTGTCTGGGTCTCTGAGTGACTCATGCTGGCTCACTGTGTGTTTGCGTGTGTTTGCAGGGTAGCAGGTTAAAAGGGCTTAACATGAGAATGCATCTCACAGCACTACCCCCCCTGCTTTGCCTCCTGGCTCATCTTGTTATTCCCTCACTCCCTCCCGCTCTCTACCTCCCTTCTCGCTCTGCATTCACGTCGACTCTCTATATCCCCTTCTCTGTCCTCGTCTCAACCCGCTGTCCGCTTTTTCTCGTGTTCCTCCACCACATTTTCGTCCTAATTTTCTCCAACGTCAATTTTGTGATATCTTTGAAACAATTTTTATAGTCTTCAAAACGACTGCAGTGAAAATATGGATGTCATCAAGAGGACATCACACTGTAGCTGGTAATAACGCCTGAAAATAAATGATAGAAGGATGTATCATTGTCCAATATATTGTCAATATTATCTCATAGAGCACACTGTGGGGTTGATAATGTTGCAGTGAACACCTTTCAGTACATGGAATAGCAGACTGATTAAAAACAATAACATTTGTCGGTTTCACTACAGTTACATTGTGCTGTTTCCTTTTCATTATCTCTAATTTCTTCACACCATGTAAGCAGCTAACATACCCACACATTAAAGAACTGGGGAGAAAACCCTGTAATAATATAACTTTAACACATAAAACTAGAACATAACCAGATGGATCCTTCAATGTGGTTTTCAAAATTCATTACTGGAAGTCATTTTTGTATATTTTCAAACGAGGTTTGCTTTATTTACTTTTTCTCATGATCATTTTTAAGTAAAAAATGTTTTTGCTTTCATTTCATTCAAATCAAAGGAAACACTGAAAAAGAGAAAGAATCAGCTGAGTTGTTTGCCGTTCAGCAGAGGATTTTTTTTCTGTTATACTGCGAGTGGCCATTGGGCAAAATTGGAAGCAAGACTGAGCGGCGCTGCTGTATCCACATCTAAAAACAACATTTATTTAAGTAGACTTATTTAAGCTAGCAAGGCTACTAAAAACTAGTCCTCTAGTGCAGTCAGCTGTCTGATCATGTGACCCTTGCCTTCCAGGTTGTAGCGGTCCCTTGAGGGTCCTCCAACCTAGTTAGACTCATGAAAAATAAATAGCTAGAGAAAAAATGGCCACAAAAAATGGGGACAAGATCAGCACAGCTGAGGAGGTTGTTGTAGGGTCGACTTTGACAAATAACAACCTCTCAACTCATCGGTGCACAGTACTGGCACTTCTACATTATACTCCTTGGTGTACCGTGACTTTATCTTGTGCACCAGCACTTCTCACAAGCTGCCAGTAGTCGTTTCAGCCCTGTCAACATCAGGTTTTCTGGACGATTCCTAAAGGCCCTAAATTAACTGCATTACCAGGTGGCACTATGTAATGCTCACCTGTGTGATTCAGTAAAAGCAGAGAGAAGAGAAAGCATCCTGGGACCCACACACGGCAAAATAGTTAGACTGACCATCGGAGACCACCAACTCGGTGGGCCAGCCTCAACCCTCCCTGAGGGAAGTAAGGGCACTTATTTTTTTCCACTTCATGCACTGCTTTAATGGTTTTGAAAAAACATTAAGTTTGTACTGTAGCAACTGCTACCAGCTTCCATGACAACTGAAAATAGAGCCGGCAGGACGGATAGGGCAATCACAACAGATTACTTTGGAACACAACAGCGTAGAACACAATGTGAGGCAGAAAGAATGAAAGTGAAACAGCATTTCGGTATAATTATCAAGTGTCAACTGACCCCATTTTTATGATGACCCCATTTGATTCAGCACAAATATATTTAGGAAGAGCTGCTTTACAAGACGGGTGATGATATACTGTGTCTTAGTGCGGCACATTCCCACTCCGAAAGGGTCCCCAGCCTGTTTGCTAATCCAGCCATGTCTATCATAAAGTAAACTGACAATGCCTCTCCTTTCTTTGCCAATAACATTAAAAGGATAAGTGCAAAGAAAATCCTCTACTCCATTGCAGAAAAAACAGTACAAATCATTTTCTACTTCCTCTCATGCAGCTGAAATCACAGTGTGTGAAATTGCATTGAGTCTACTGCGAGATAAAAGCTGGCGTCAAATCACCGTACATGACTCGGGAACAAACAATGCACAGGGATTCCTGAGCAATACCAAACCTGGAGATGGTGACCAGATTCATTTCAGCTACATCACTTAACATCCATCCTGCCTCACTCTCCCCTCCATCCACCTGATCAGCAGGGAGAGCCCTGACCTTCTCCCTTTTCTCCTCCTCTGCTACGCATTCCCTTCAGAAGTTCGATATGCAAAGTTCGGTATGGATCACACCCGTCGCTGGTGTTTAAAATGTAACCCGCACCCTTCTTCCTATTTCCTCTTCGCTCCCGGATCAATAAGGAGAACACACGCATGAAAAGGCCGCTGTCATCATTAAGCAGTCTGCCTCCTCTGGATCAATGGAGGTTTCAAAATGAACATCCTCATCACCTACATCAAAAACAACATCGTCATCATAATCATACTCACTGTGTTTCCATATTTCCATACTGATAAAGACATGGGTACAAATTTAAATCCACACAATGAATAAAGAGCTGCAGTGCTGAGTGCTAATGAGAGTATTGATGTTATTCAGTATTAGAGTCCTCTCACGTCAGAGTGAAACATATAAAAACTAAAGATCTGACACGAGCGCACTGCTCTGATGTTACACCAGGGTTTGTGTTGCTAGAATTAGGATATTTTTTTTTCTTTTCCTTTTATTTAATCAAAACTTTTAGAGCCTTTTCAACTTTTCAAAATACCAGACAGCTCACCCGAGCTGTACTCAACATTCTGGGACATTGGCTGCGAGGTAGTGGCCTTTAACTAAAAAGTCTGCGTGCATTTCATCCAGGCACAACGACAGCATAACCATTCAGAGCACTGGCATTTGGAGAGGAGCGTGTAATGTGATTCCAGATGATGCAGTTTATGGGCATGATAGACAGAGAGAGAGTCGAAAATATCCACTCAAACAAATAAAAAATAAAAGTGGGAAAAAAACAAACTAACACATTGGTGATCCTGAGTAGAATAAAGGCTCAATTTCACAGTAAATAAGTTCACTGCAGTCACTTCAGGTCAAATTGTTTGGGGTCCCACAGAACTCCCACAGTAAGTGTTTGTTCTTTCTTTCATTCAAACCCAATACGTGACAAAATACTGAAGTGGTTAAAACTGAACTGGTGCATTTCAAGAAGGAAATTACCATCACATATTATTTTTACACCAATTAAGTTAACTCTCATCCTAAAGTCTCACCCTGCCTGCATCATTACATAGACTGCCACTCCTGACTGGACCACTCCCCCAGGATTATATACCTCCGCCCTTTACGCCCAACTCTCCTTTTCTCTCCCTCCAAACCGTCCAGGCAGAACAAAGAGAGAACCCACGTAAGTTATTATGGACTGTTGCTGACCTTCATAATAATTTATTTGATTGATAATGCATGTATTGTTATGCCCAATACCAACATTTTAATCCTATGTTAATTGAGGAAGGAGAGAAATGTCAGATTTTGGATGCTTGAATGATGTAAGTTAAATTAGAGAAAAAGAAATAAACATCCACCATCCAACCATTGCACTTCATCCTTGACTACAATAAATTATTGAACCAGCTTCCTGCAGTCTGTTTTTAATGGGCACCACACCAGATGTTCTCTGAGCCAATGACACCACAAAAATACATCTTTTTGGTAATACGGCTAGGAATTAACAAATATATGAAGTTGAGTGTGTCGTCCATTACAATGCGTTCAGGGGGTCAATTATACCTCAAAGCGTTCTACCACCCTTTTATGAACAAACTGTTGTGAGGGAAGATAAATGAGACTGATTAACATTTCAGTCCATGCATGTGAGGCGCCGCTGGTCCTGATGGGACACCACACTGGGACATTCTTCAGCCTGATCTGCTCCAGTTTTGCACACTCGACTTTTGTGAGTGTTTTACATGGGTTTAACTGTGCTGTGGTTGGTTAAATTTTAAATGCATTGCATGCATTTAGCAAGAGAATCACGTCAAATGCACGTTGTGAATACTGCATCGGAACCATCATAATCATGATGCAATCAATAAGAAATGTGCAACAGCCTCTCACAAAGAAAACAAAGTCATTTAAACTGAACTTGTTCCTGAATTCTAACCAACATGTTGTTTAAATAAGATATAAAGTTTGTTTTTAATGTTTGTTAATGATAGTGCACATTCAGTTTTATTATTCGCAGGAGCTTCCTCATTGTAATCAACCTGCAGTATAATCAGTGTACAGCCACACATTAAACCAACAGCTCTACTGCACTATTTGTAAATGTTCTTAAATTTCTCCACATTCTGCAATAATCCACTAAATGGCAGACTCTCTATGAAAGAAGCTCTGTGTATAATTACAGCAGTGACATTAAACTACAATTGGAACTGACTAGAGTTCTCAGTCAAAGCAAAGCTTCTGCACAGAATCAATCAAACAGCAGTCACCAGCGTGGCTTCTCTTCCCTCTAACTCTGTCTCTCTCTGCTTGTCTCTGTGTCGATCCCTCTCCGCCTGATCCTCTGTTCTGTTCTCACCACGTCTCTGACGCTGCGGGTCCACAATCACATCCGAGTGCGCGGCTCAACTGTACCGACTGCAGTTTTATATTACTATGAAAAAGACATTAACTCTACTTTACTGCTTGGCACAGTTAGCAGCTACAGTCCTGTATGACTCAGCTGTATGCAGCACAGTGCAGCCTCGTCATTCTGCACTGAGACTCTTTCCTTTTTGGAAACATCAGTGACTAAACACAAAGTTAGCACAATGAATGTGGCTGTTACGTAATTGACCCACTTTGCAAATGAGTATGACTGTGTCGTAATGGTATGGAAAATCTTCATAGTATGTTTCCTCAATATTTCCTCGTCACATATGAGTGGAATGTGTTGCCCACTCAATTATTTATTCGCAAGATATTTCTTGTTGCTGGGTTGTTAGTTCGGGGCTTCATTATTTGTTGTTGAACCACTTTATGATAACCATCGTTAAATAAATGGTAAATTTATATTAAATCAAACTTTAATTAATAGTCATGTCACTGTTAACAAGCAATGAAATGCTTCAAACACCATTTATTTAGCAATAGTTTATTGTAAAATTGCAGTTATTATGTTTATAAATTAAAGGTCAATCAAGTTTATCAAATCAATTAACTTTTCATCACTTTTTTCAATTAACATACATGTCATCACTTTCTTTATTAATTAGCAAGCATTTTTATCGCTTCCAATGTTGTCAATATTTTGTTCTCATTTTGACCCTTGAAGCCACTTTCCTTAAATGATAAATGACATTTTTGTATTGTGAATGATGATGTTGTACAAAGGAGCAATTAATGAAGCATGACTTAGATCACCTTTAAATTATTCATATTAGTTAGTCATTTATCAATCTATTTTTCATTTCACATGCATTTTCATCACCTTCATCTTCATCATTCAGGTTTTGTTACTTCCCCTCATATATAAACCTTTACAACTTCATATTTAATGGTTTAAAAAGTATTTCATTGTTTGTTAACATTGAAATAACTATTAAGTGAAGTTTAACTAACTTAATTTACCATTTATTGTTAAGAGATTATCTTGAAATTAATAAATACAATTAGGTGAGTGTGGCATTTGAATATCAATTTATGTTTTACACTCCAGCAATATCCATTATAGTTTTTTTATGTTAAAGAATACTATTCAGAACTCTGATAGAGCTGGTAGAAGGGACCCAGGTGCAGATGGAGGACAGGTAGAACGGGAACTGCATGAAAATGAAAAGCCAGATAACAGGGTGGCAGCTGCTTGATTTGTATTTCCTGTTACATCTACCTGAACCCAACCTCAGCCCTAACCTCAAACAAGTATCTCTGCAACTTCTAAGCCACCTTACCTCAAACATGACACCAAACATGGAGGGCAGGACTATGAGAAACACTACTTAAATGGGGAACAGACCTCAACACAAGGCTACATCGCTAACAGGAGCTAGCCGGTCACAGGAGGTCTCTCCATCACTCCCCACCGCTGTTCTAATGCTCTCTCTCTCTCTCTCTCTGTCTTGGCCTGCTTTAACTTTATTTTCATTACCTCTGGTTCCTCCTGACAAGGTCTATGATGCACAAAAAGATGCATTTCATCACACTGCCAGCAAATTGGGTAAACGTAGTAACAGTACTTAGGTAGATACACCTTGCGTGATAAAGCAACAGTTTTAGCCTTCGTTCCCAGTAGTCATAAAAACATTTTCCTCACCAACTACACCTGACGTGTATAGAAATGTAATGCTTTTTTTATGGGTCTGATTTCAGCCGGAAATGTTCTACATCGAAGTAAAATGCATTCTTCAGATTGCCTCTGTGAGAGAACTCTTTTCCTCTTCAGAGGACTATTAAGGGCCATTCTTTGAAAAGAGTTTTTCAATTTGATAAAAA
The DNA here is from genome assembly GCF_040436345.1 of Pagrus major. NCBI lineage: Eukaryota > Metazoa > Chordata > Actinopteri > Spariformes > Sparidae > Pagrus > Pagrus major. Next base: position 7,865,236 of record NC_133235.1, read on the forward strand.
CAGTTAATAGTTCTCAGTCCAAACATCTCTGTAAGTGTATGTGTGCTGAGGAGAAGCAGTGCTGAGAGTCTAAACTGGCAGCAGAGTGCTCTGACAGCTTCTGGGTAATGGGCCCTCGCTGGGCTCACTAGACGGGGCCCATTTTCCCGCCAGACGAAGCGCGGTGGGTCTCGCCGGGTGCTGCGGTTACAGCCAATGCTTATGCACACACACACATACACACAGTCACCGCTCAGCGGTCACACAAACACACAGCCGCGCATCCGATTACCAGACAAATGTCACAAATATGCACAGCCAAGAGAGGCTGACAAATAGTCGGCCCTGGGTGGGGGCTTGTCCTCGGCCAGCAGAGTGGAGTGGCCACCGCGGTGCCACCAGAGCTCAGATATCTGTATCTACTGGGTGTGTGCTCGCTGTCAGAGGTCCACATGGACGGTTAGATAAAGGGACTATAGCCATGGAGCAGGCACACACTTGGCAGAGTGAGCTACACCAACTGAGAGACACTACTTGTGTTCTTCAGGCTGTTTCCTCCCTTCTCATATTTCTTTGGTCAAAATCATGTAAAGGTTACTCTTTTATCTTTCAAATCAGTGATTGATGCCCGACAATGTAACTGAGTTGAGATCAGAGTCTACCAACCGCTCCAGGGTCGCTTAAAAATGCACCAAAACCGTGCTTTCAGCCAGACCTGAATCTGACTGGTGAATGTGTTCTTAAAATGTGAAACCACACCCAACTGAAACCACTACAGGGCTCGAAATAATAAGGCAACCTTTGTTTTATGATCAGAAAGATGGCTGAAAAACTGTGAGTGAGGTCAGATGAAGGTGGTGAAGAGGAATGAAGACAGACAGAGGACAAAAAATGTGAAAGGCGAGAGAGAGGGAGAGCTTTTAAGACGAGAGACTGTAAAAGTAGAAGAAGTGAGGAAACTGAATAACAAAAGAAGACGAGGAAGAATGGAGGGGGCAGGTCTGCCTTAGGCAATACAAGCTGTTTCCTTATATTCAGTGATAGCTGGTGAGAAAAGAAAACTTTATAACAGCTCAGGAATAAGGCATTTTAGCTATTTCATTTAGCTGATATACACCGGTTATAAAATGTGTGTTGCAGTATTGACTAAAGCAACATAAAGATCAAGATTCAATACTTATACTTACTTATATGTACAATACAACCATAATTATGGTATATTTTTATCTTTTTATCTCATATAAGCCCATATAAGGCTCCACCAAAGTATCGCTTCCAACCTTGACATTTGAGGCGGAATGGTCCTTTAACCCATGAGGCAACATATGTCACACTTTTCTTTCCACAGACAAAAACATTGTGTCAGGTTGACTGAAAGAGCAACACACACACAACGCACACACACACAGTCACACGGTGGATTTGTGCTTTTTGAAGTGATAAAGCAGCAGCATATGTCGTGGCAGACACTGTGACCTGTGGTGACTGATTAAAACTGGAAACAAAGGCAGAGCTGAAGAGCTCATTAGCACCTCTGAAAGTCTTTATCTTCCACAACACAACAGGAGCAGATTCCTGAGCTGCCAGCACCCGCTGCACTTCACACTCATTCATAATTCAACTTTTTCTCGGCTTTAACCTGTCTGTCTGTCTGGGGACCAATTTCCGTTATTTTGCTAACTTCACTGCTTGCTCTTTTTTTTTAAAAGAGAGTTGTCAAATCCATACATCAAAGACAAAGTCAACTGAAAGGATTTATAACTAAAAGCCACAGGAAAGTCTGATAGGCTCCATGATTCACATGAATTGGTTTGGGGGATTCCCTTCACAAAAAGATGTGTATTATCAGAAGCTTAGTCAGGAGGACAGTCAGAGTTTTTATTAAGGCCACACTGAACACCGTTCCACACCCATATTATATTGTTCTCCTTCTTTCTATCTAGTGCAGGCATCAGCCAAGGTGTCTGAAAACCACACACAGCCTTTCTATTGTCCATGGTCATAACAACTCTGGTTATATCATATCTACTGTCAGTCTATGAATCTGTGGTCTGTCTGGGAATAGAAACTAGAGCTGCTCCTTTGGGAGAAGCCAATAAGCCAATATGTGAGGGAGTTTTCAAAGAAACACTCAGACTACATGGTGGCCAGAGTATTTTCATATCCGACATATTACAGAAATCATTACAGATACAAATTTAAACTGTCTTATTTGAACAGATAATATTATCCTCCTAATGATATATTTAACAATTATTTCATGGGTTCTGGAGATGGAGGTGATTTGGTTTATCATTCCTGACCATTTGGATAACTGTGAGTCTAAAAGAAACAACTCATATAGGCTAAAAAAAAGGCTGTTGTTTTCATTGTTTCCAAGGTCAGGTATCAACATTCGTCCTCAGTTAATATACTGTTTACAAGTGGATTATACACTTTTCCTTTGACAAACAACAGATGAACAACAGATGTATGCACAGCCACTGAGCACAAAACACAGTGTTCCATGTCCTGATAGCTAGCGGTATTTCAACATGTTCAGCAGTTTGAAAGCTAATGCAATTTGCTGGAAAACAATGAAATAATTTGTGAAGTATATTTGTATGTAACATGCTGATGAAGGTTCTCAGTCATCCAGGTCATGGTAATAGTAAATGTTGTATCGTAGGTAACTGGATGTGTTTCAGTTTCTTGAAGACCATGCTAACATACTTGTGCTAACATGACCCACAAGTGGCCCTAACGACTCTGAAACTCAGAGCTCACACAGAGTTTAAAAGCCTGCAACTCCTCTCCAGTTAGTTAGAACTGAAGAAGCCTCTTGGATGAGAGGTGACACGTCTTCATGAAACTGAAACAAGTCCAGTTGCCTACGATACAGCATTTAGTATTTGTATTAACACTTTTTGGGCTACTTTTTATTCTCGACAACTGACAGCTTTAGTCAGCTAACATGACGCATAGAAGCATTGTATTTAGGTGAGGAACGGCAGCTGGCAGCAGTACCCACACAACACCAGTAAACTAGCTCTGGCTCAAGGTGAGAAATGATTGACCAGATTCCTGTGCTGTGCCAAAAACCTGGATAGTCTGGATTTGGAACATAGTGAATCAAATGACTAACAAACAAATCTAGCTTTTAGCATTTAGCACACCTTGCTGGAGAAGGAAATACTATACCAGCCAAATATATCTGGACTATGGTAACAAAGTTATGCTAACGTAACTAAACAAAAACAAAAGGAATAAATGTACAAAAAGGGTACAAAGCTAATCCTTTTCTACAGCCAGGGTATTATACATCATGTTGACATAAAGAATAACAATTTAAAATGTTGTTTTACTTCTACCAAGTTGCTGAAAGTATATTCAGACTCCTAGTTTAATTGCTGCGCACAGTGTCAATACATCTCGCCACAAATGCTACCAAGATGAATTCCTGTACATGTGTTGTAGCTGCTGATTAAATATTGCCCCTTCTGTTCACCGGGACAAGCAGTGATGAATAAAACTATTCAGAGCAGCAACAATACTAATGTTTCAGAGGTAATTGAACAATAAATCCTACATGCTTTCGGCAATACAAACCTCCAGCATATTGCCTTAGTGGACTTGTGTGTTTTGCCAAACCATTTGTCCATTTGGTAATTACCGCCAAGTCAAACAAAGTGGATAGCCTATAAAAAGCAATGGAAGACAGTGTAATCCACAAGACGCTCAGCGCCTCGCTAAATAATAAACCCATCTAATCGAGTTAACGAGATGGCAGCCTTTATTCCATCTGTGTGCAGCTGGGTGATGAAGTGGAAGACGTGTTTTTTTTTGGACTCCACACCTCTTCCATCTCCCATGTTGCTGCTGTTTTAAATGGGGGCCCTCAATGCGGCCCTGTGACAACACTGAGGAGCTAAATGCATGCAACAGTTAATTAGACTTGTGAATGAATCGGTTTTAGACCATCTCTCTGCTCTTTGTCGGTGCCCCCCTCAAATTGAAATGAGAATTACAATGGTGGCAGATGAGTAATTAGTTGGAGACGGATGGAATCCCCGCTCGCTTAACGGAATCAAAGAGGAGAAAAGATGATGGATTGTGTGCGTTTATTTATGTGTGTGTATGAGAGAGAGAGGGAGAGCGGGACAGGCTTTAATCGTGTTACATTGTCTTGAGAGGCAGGCTAAGTGTATTAGCACTATTGTGTCAGGAGTGCTGTTTGCACTTTGGGACCGGTATGGAATGTGTAGTATGTGTTCTTTGAGCTCAGAGCAGAGATGAGGCTCGGGTCCAAACTCAATCAGCAGCAGATAATTGGACAGTCTCTTCGCATTGTGTACAGTTTTCTTCCTCTCATCCATAGACTGTATAAAAGAAGTGGACGTGACTACCTTGACGTCACCCAGTGATCTGTGGACAACCGTTTTGAAGCCTTGAGTTTCGCAAGATGTCCGCCGACATCTTGTTGCGAGGGTGGCACTGGAGAGGATATCTTGATGGCCGCAGCAGCAACTTGTCAATCCAAAGGTAGCCATGCCCTAAAGCATACCCTGCTTTATCGTCTATTTTACTCAGAATGGGACCATAATTTACTAAATTAACATTTTCATTTCAAAACACTATGCTCTGTTGGAGAAGACTTGAAACTAGTGATTGAGACCATCAACTCATCAGGGAACTGTTTACTGAGGTTACAAATCAAGTGAAAAGTAGGCATTTCATTTTCCCATAAGCTTACATACAATCAGACTTCTCTTTGCAACCAGTGGAGTCGCCTCTGCTGGCCATTAAAGAGAATGCAGGTTTAAGGCACTTCATTAGCTTCACTTTTCAGACATGGAGGCACATCCACTTCTTTTGTCCAGTCTATGCTCCCTTCACAAAAAAAGAACTTGAACAGACCTGTGACAGCCGCACATTGTTCGACTCTTGGTGAAAAGTAAATAGTGTTTTAATGGACAATAAATAGCGTTTGATGTTTGCATACTAAGGATTTGATTTGCACCATCAGATCTGAGCCAAAAATTCATTTAAACTATGAAAAGCAGCTGCTTTGATCAAACCGAAGCGTTATAGTGACAGAGTTGGCACAATTTTGCAGCCAAAGAAAATCATTTTGCTCTCTAATTCTGAAAAAAGGGATTCAGGGATATAATTTTGAGAGATTAGGTTTGTTTGTTAGCAGAGACAGAAGGTCATGTTTGTTTCTAGCAAATGCAAAATGCAGAAACATAAGTAGATTTTTAATTACAACACTGTAGCTCCAAGTATAACATTTTTACACTACAGGCTATATAAAACCTCACACTGGAGCGTCCATTATTTATATGAAATGATTTCATCACTCATTCACGTCGAGATTAACTCTGTTTGAATCAGAAGTGTCAATCTGGCATCAGATTTCTTTGAAGTTCAAATCCTTCTGCTGCAAGTGATCTCGATCATTCCTCATGCACCTCTGAGATTAAAGGTGCTACAGTATGTGAACTCAATGTGCAGATATAATCTTCAGGATGATCCCGCCAATAAACTTCAGTCTGCCAGCGAGTTTTTGATGGATCTATATCCTTTCTCAAGACAAGCCGTGCAGCTACAATGAGGATTATATGGCATCTCGAGACACCATCCTGAGCTTTTTATCCTAGTTTTTCTAAAAATGACTCCTGACTGAGCAACATGTTTTATAAAGTGATTACAACATAATTGATTCTTCTCCTCTTAACCTCCCTGTTGTTTTTCAGCATATTTATTTTGACGAGCAGAGGAGGGAAAACAATAGAGAGAGTGAATATGTGTTCTTAGAATGAGGTCAGCAAGAGTGAACATAATTACTGGAGCGGAGTTGTAGAAAACCTTGAGAGTAAAAACAGTTATTTAATGTTGCAAAACTGAGGTTTACCTCAACAGTTGGTGGAGGCGGAAACAGAGTTTTAAGAAGAGTGAACTTTGGACTCAAGGTCATGATTTCAAGTAGTACTGCCAATATTGCCATGTTTCTGCTGGATATGTCATAAGATGACTGCTTGCTAACTTGATATTGTGATAGTGTGTCAATGTTGTGCTTACAGGTTAAACACAAGTAGTCAAAGGCTTCAGCTAAGGATTATTTTTGTAATCACTGACTGTCAATCATTTTCTCAATTAACTGATTAGTTATTTGGTCTAAAAGTCCCCAAGGTGACGTCCTCAACTGTCTTAATTTACAATTTATTGTCATAGAGGAGAAAAGAAACCAGAAAATATTCTTATTTGATTAGCTAAATCAGAGAGTTCTGACAGGTTTGAGAATGACTTAAAATGATTAATCCATTAATCAAAATAGTTTACAACTAATCGATGAATCAACTAATTGTTGCAGCTCTAGCTGCTTTAATTGGACACTAAGGTATACAAACTAGCTAGGTAGCTCTGTCGGAGAGAAATGTCTCGATTATTACAATTATAATTTGAGAGTTAAATACAGGAAGTGGAAGCTAATTAACAATTCATTTATTAGCTATGTCTCAATATTTCTTTAAAAACATACTTAAGATAAATGCTACACATAGCTCCATGACTGCATAAAGTAACCAAGAACTGTGACTTTCTGTCTGAGCTTTACAAAGAATAACAATATAAATACATGTTGCAGCTCTACCAAGTAACGACACTGTAGTAGGTGGGTGGGTACAAAAGAAGGAACACAGTGCAGTGCACCAGAAGAACGCAGGAGGATCTCTCTCACTCTGACTTCTAAAGTAAAACAACAGTGATTTTGGTGGTTTGAAGCACAGAGGTGAATTTTGGACACAGATCAAGGAGCGTACCTCTAATGTGACCAGCTGTAAAGCCAGTCACCTGCAACAGCACAGCTGACACACACAGGTAGAGTGTACAGAAGAGGATGTGACGGGTGTGAGAAAAAAAAAAAAACACACACACACACACACACACACACACACCTGATGCTAGTCATGCTTCCAGTCTCAGAGCCAAGCTTGCATCTCTCCAGCTGACTGGCAACAATCTGTCGTTCGGCTTCCAGCTCCCTGGTCAGACGTTCAAACTGCAACTCCTGGAGAGAGAGAGAGACACACAGAGACAGAGAGAGAGAGAGAGACAGACAGAGAGAGAGAGAGAATGTGTCAAAACATTCTGTCTATTTATTTACTGTTTCATTTACAGTCATCCTGAACATTATTTTGGCTCCGTCGTCTCTGACACATTTTTAATTGTTGTGAAATGGACTCTGCAGTCTGTGGTGGGAAAACGGGCCAGATATTACTGTGTCTGCCAGCTTCACACTGCCAGACATTCATGAGAAGAGTCTGATATGTCGAGAAAAATGTGACACCAAACTAAAGCCATCACAAATGTGACATTTGTTATTCTGCTACCAGGAAACACACAAAAACAGATGAAGTTTAGGGAGGGTTGTGAGATTTTCTTTTGTTTTTTCTGTGTCAGGTTAACATGAACGCTTTTACTCTGATGCTTGCCTGAGAAATCATCTGTATACTCTGAGTGTATGGATTTGGACCCTGCTGCTGCCAGGATGCTGGTGGCTGATATAGAGGAAGGGATAGAAGAGGTTGTCAGTCCCATCACCCCAACTGAAGACCCAATCTGTAGCTGCAGTGTAGAACCCCCACTGTCACCCCACTGCTGGATGCTAATACCCACTTCACTGGGAAATGTGTGGCCTAAATCCGATGCTATATACAGTATAGACACTGAATGTTTAAATATAGTGTAGCTCCATCTAAGTTGAGTTAATTGAGAATTGCTGAATACAGACAATTCGATAATCTCTTGATTATACAGTGCTTCAGGGAAACTCTTGCTGATTTCTACAGCTGAGGTTAGCATAAATTGTCACTTATTAATGTTAATGGTGCCTTAATTAATGGAGGAAGAGCACATTTACAAAACAAAAGTGCTCCATTCTTGGAAACAATGGGCCTGACCAGCCAAGTTTCCATCAAAAACAAAAGTAAACTTGAATTAGTTTATAATTCCATCCACTATTATCATGTAAATATTAGCAGTTAGCATTTACAGGGATAAACAGTTGGTGGCGCTAATTCTCCAGTCAGATCCGATTAAACCAATGCAGAAGAAGAGGGCACATTGAGATGATGTAAATAAAAGAGTGTCGGTCAAACCTTTTTCAAATGAAAATGATGTGGAAACCATTACGAATGATCATTTCATGTGTTTGAGGAAGGTTGAACTTCTCGTCGCTCCACACAGATCTGTTGCTTTTGTCTCTTCAGTGGAAGTTTAAGCCACATGCTTCATGTATGTCATGATTCTTTTGCTAATTCTGTTTCTGTTTGATTTTGTCACATTTTGGCTTTATCAATACACCAATCTTTCCTCCTTCCTCGACTCGGGTGTGTTTATGTACAAATCAAAAGGGTACATTGAAACAGGAGGATGGCAACAGACATGTGAGAGTATTTTCTTTTCCCTAACCTAAATCTAACTTACTTATTTCTGTGAGGCTCGCTCATACAATTGTTCCAAGTTTGAGTCACCACCCCCTCTAAATTAACTTGTTGTAAATGTCTCCTTTCAACTTACCTTCCCCATCCCAAAAATGTATGGATGTTATATAAGACCAAAATTAAAAAAGGATGCAATGATTTGGAAATGCTTTCAACCTATATTCAATTGAATACAATATAAAAACAAGTTATCTAATGTTAAACTATTTTTTGGGGGGGGGATATGCACTACTTACTTCAGGTTGTAAATAAATGTCATCTGTTCATGAGGAGGTGTCCATCAGAGTATAGAGACCAATTTTATGCTGCAATGTATTGTACATTTTCCAAACATCTACTAAATTGTAAAAGTTGTTGTGACAAAATATATAAGATGAAGCAAATGGCAAGAAATGATGCCCATCACATAAAGATGCTTTTATTAAATAAAGGTTCATATGAGCTCTTTTCTTTTATTATCGCATTCAAACTCCTAAGTGAAATGAGTGCATCTATAAGAAGTTTTTAAATAAAAGACAACTGGTGAAAGCGTCCAGTTCTCTTTAATCACTTGTATACACCATTTGGGACAAAAATCTGTTCCAATGAGTGGTGTCTCCATGAGTCCCATTGTTTTTTAATTTATGCTATTCAAGTGTGATGAATAACCACTAATTACCAGATACACAAACAAGCCAACAGCTGATTACAGTATTTCTCTCCTCTGCTGCGATCATTACAGCTGATATAACATAACTGATTTGACCAATTTGTGCAAAAAACAAACAAACAAATGAATCCAACTGCCTTGTGGATTGTTTTCATATTAAGTAAAGATCATCCAGTGCCTCTACACTGGAGCACTGGTCCTAAAATGTAGATCTTAAATTGGTGTGTGACTGTGTTCTGGTGGGTTTCCAGATAATAAAAGTGGTGGAATAATAATAAATCATTACACAATGGGCGATATTATCAATCATTGTTCCCCCGAGCAGCATTTGAATACAGAGGAGCTATTCTGAAAGAGATCTGAGTTTATCTAATAGCTATAACATTTTAGATTTTTGACCTGTAGGTGAATGGATGTACATATATTTAATTTGGTCTGATGGTATATTGCTGAAGTTTTCAGTGAAATTCCACACAACAGTATTCCTGTGTGAAAGAATCTTTGAAGTGACACAAGCACACATACAGTACATGCACATTTATGACTTTTTTACTCATCTATCACTCTTATAAGGGAAATAACACACCTGTCATGCTCAAACAGAGAATATGCATGACAAATAGCCTGTTGCATATCTAACGATCAACCGTTGCAGAGTTTGCAGTCAAATTAAGCACGATGCGTTCAGGGAGCAATTGCATGTAATTAAGAGTGAATAAAAAGTCAGACTACCCTGTTTGAACGGATACTGTCAGAGGAACAACGTACCTATAGTTCTAATATTTGAAATGGCCTCAGAATATCATAGAAAATTAAATTTCCCAGCAAGAAAGAACATTCATCTTATTTATAGAGATTACACAATATGTGTTTAAAGCTTAACAATACTGACGGAGAGCAGAACGCTGGTCCGTGGGAGCTAAAACGCTGATGATGCCCGAGGCAACTCCAGGCTTTCCACCATAATGATGACAATTTGATTATAATGAATCATTAATGTAAAAAAAATTAACAAATCAAACTGCTAATTTCCCTGCAATTATGCACCATCCTCTTTTTATTAACTGGACACGCATACAGTGGCACACACACACGTGCACATGCATCGGCATACGTGCACACTAGATTCTACACGTTGTACACACAGTTAATAGATTCATACGAGAACACACAACTTCTGTGCATAAATGAAGACTTGCTGCTGCGACGCTGAGTGGATACACTGAGCCATTACAGGTGTCGTTTGTAGAATATGGCAGAATACGAAGATAGCTCCATAAACATAGGAGGCAGCATATCAGCAGAGTCACAGACAACTGCTGCTCTTTGCTAGATATCCCTGGCTATAGCTAGCTACTGTTAGCTAATTAGCTTATGGCTCGGTTAGCCGTTGAGCCAGTGGCCCTAGATTTTGTCTGGATCGAGACCTCGGAACACAGGGGGACTAAGCACAGCAACGGGACTCAGCTCAAGTGGATTTGGCAGCCTGGCGTGAGATTGAACACGGCTGAACATCAAACTGGGACTGAACAGAACCTCCAATACAGCGATTTATTTACAGCAGTGATACAGTGATTTACAGCGACTCCGATCAGGACTATGATCTCGGGGATGACAAGACTTGGCCGGCAAGGGACAGGAGAGGCAAGAGAGAGCAACAGAGAGTCAGACATCAGCAGCCGGAATATTTTCACATGTCACTCGGTGAATTGAGGATTTATTCTGAACAATGAGCTAACAGGCTCGTCATAGTTTGGTAAAAGAAAGAAACTGGAATTAAGAAGGTGTATAGTTGTATTTTACTGTTTAGTAAGGAAAATAGAAGTAGGAGCACTTCTTGACATTTTGTAAGTTTATTTTGTTCATTTATTACGCTAAGGGCTGGCATACGAAACAGCTGAAACTACGGGGCTAGCTGGTTAGCATGGTAACTTCAGTTGATATCTTTGACAGAATGTTAACACTGTTGTTTTTTTACAATCTGTGGATATTGCTGTTTTTTCAACGTTTTAAACGTCTGTCCATATCCTACAGATTGCTCCTTTAACAGTGTCAGGGTGATACAAAGTTTCCCATTTACTTTATGACACAGTGAAGTGCTTTGCGCAAATGCCACATGGCATATATTCTGCTGTAAAACACCTCTTGTAACTTCTTTACAGGGTGAAAAATGTTCTGAATGCTGAACAGTCCGTTGATGTTAACATGCTGTAATGCTCACACACACACACACACACACACTGTGCAGTCTCTCAAGTGTGAACACAGAGACAGCAACATGCAGACTCTTCCCTGTTTACACAACTTCGACATGATGATACATAGACGTGTTTACTCTGCACTGCGGATGAAAATATAGCTGCTGGAAAGAAATAGTGATAAAAAAAATCACCTGGCTACATCAGCTGTGCTGAGGTGGCTCCATCCACTGAGCTGAACATAAATCATGTTTAAAATTGGATGTAATAAAGCTGCTAACACCTTTTCAGCACTCGGTGGCCTTATATCAATCATCACAGTGTTTGTTAAAGTTTCATCAGGGAGTTACTCATCTGCAAGAAACACACGGATGATTTCAGTGTCTATGATCTCATCGCTTATTTGAGGATAAAAGCTGTGATCCTTTGATGCAAACACAAACCAGCCGTTGGCTACAAAGAAAACTGCAAGAAATTCCATCAGTTAAGAAGCTGCACTCCCATTTACATCTCAAGCACCCGTGTGCATGTTTTCCCCCGTGTGATCTGACTTTGTGCAGTCAAATCAATCTAAACTCCCTCATCAGCTGATGTAAAGAAATGAAAACCGAGGAAAAAAAGACAACAACCTACTTTGACGCACAATCTCCTGAGCAGATGAAGGAAAAGATGAAACGCTTGTGCTTTTCTTTGTTTGTTTGCTTGTTTGGCGCTGAGAGCACAGAGGCTGAGCGGCTGAAGCGAGATGACTAACTAGCTGGATGAGAATTCAGTTGTAAGGCTTCTTGAAAACATCCAAACAAAAGCAAATGCTCCCTCCATTTACCCCCTCCTTCCCCTCCGATCTCTGCTCCCTCCAATTCAGGGCTGACAGGCAGACACCTGTTACTGCAGAGGAAGAGGGCAGAGACCGTGATGGAATGTTTTCTGGGAAATGCGGGTGAAAAAGAATTAAGAAAAATGGAAAAGAGGAAGACGGGAATGAACACATACCTTCACATGGACCATACTTCACACAGAGACACAAAATCAGAGAAGTATCCCGCTTTTCTTTGCTCCCCTCTGGTCAAAAAGCAACAACAACGCTCTCTCTCCCTCCTCCAAACACTCATGTGTCCCGGGTCAAACACGAGCGAGCGATAGAGAGACAGAGAGAAAGACATAGAGAGAGAGAGAGAGAGAGGGAGAGAGAGAGAGAGAGAGAGAGAGAGAGAGACACACTACAAGTGTCACTTGAGCTGACTGCAACTCAGCCCCTCTCTCTGTGTCTCATTCTCTCTCCCTCCTCGGGGGCCATGAAACACACACACACACACACACACACACACACACACACACACACACACACACACACACGGTGTTCACTGAGGCACAAAGGTCCCCATGGCAACGGAGCATTTAGAAGCCCCGTGGCATTATTTATGCAACGTTGCATCACAATGGGCCCTCCCACCGGCTGACCCTGCCAAAAAAGCCCGCCGCTCGCCAGTCACTCTCTGCCTCTCTCTCTCTCTCTCTCTCTCTCCCTCTGTGTCTCTGACCAGACCATCTGCACCCCTCCCTCCCTCACCCCTCATCCTCCTCCTCCTCCTCCTCCTCCCCAGCCACCATCACTGAAAAGCAATGGGGGATTTTGGGAAGACGGGGAGGGGAGGCGGCAGAGACAGAAGATGGAAGGGAGGCGGGATGGAGGGAGGCACACACACTCAAAAGAGCAGACTCATACCAACACACAAACACACACATGGCTACACACTCACACAGTGCGTTCTGCCTCAGTGAGATTCTGGAGAGTGTATGGGGGCAAAAAAGTGTATTGGTTGGATAAGTTCAAGCACGAGGCGAGACGTTTTTGGTTGGTACTTTGTTATTTGCACAGACGACAAAGTGGAATTTTGTAATTCCTCTACATCAGTGAGAAGCGAATTATAACAGTCCCAATGTACAACACTGTGGCCCTGTTAACTCCTGATATTAACATGTATCTTGGATGATCAGATCACAAGTGGACGACTCTAAGTACAGGTGTGAAGGCACACTAGATGCATTGAGGATTCAATCACTCAGACCACATTTGGAGGTAGTCTGGGCCACATATGAGCATATTCTTTTAGCGGTGTGTACGCAGAGTGTCCTGGGCCGGATCAAAGGACAACCTATCAGAGAATCAATCATGCACCTTTGGGGTCCCAGTCAACAACAAGAAGCCACAACAACAGGCTAAATGGATTCTCATTGATGGAGTACACACGAAACACACTGTCTGATTTCCATTCGGACCGAGTACAACATCTTTGCAAACAGAAAGGATCTGAGTGTTTATTTACATATACCTAGAGCAGGACAGTGAGATCCCGTCACACGTGGTAACTTCAGATGCATGTGGAGGTGCATTCAAATGCCAAGGGCCTCGATTATAGAAATACTTTTAAATGTATACTTAAACTTGAGAATTGTTCAATATAAGATGCTGAGCAAAAAAACATTGCTTAAGCAGGTTAAAATAACTAATATATTTGTAGCGTACACACCTGTGATCTGTAAATCTTCAATCAACTTAAATATACGGCACCTGCCTTGCAATCACCTCTTGTATATGCAGCACAAAAGGGAATTTAGTCATGAGTAGCCGTGGACCAAAAGAGAAAATCAAACATTTGGAGGAAATGGTAGACAGAAACCAGAAAAAAACACATTACTCCATGGACTAAATAATGGGTTGACAAAGAAAGCCAAACATGCAGCTTGGGAGTGTGTCGCTGCTGCACATTGATCATAAAGCTCATGCAAAGTTCACCACAGGCTTGGACACACGTCCCAAACTACAATCGCCCCACAGAACCAGCAGGAAAATCACTTATGTCAGGTCGAGACTTTGTTTAGAGATGCGATCATTTCCACATCAAACTAAGGTTTAATAAATAACAACTCATAAAAGGTTTTCTCCTGTTTTATAAATGAGGCCCCAGGTCTGAATTTATGTACTTAGAGCTGTCCACTTGTGATCAGATCACCCAAGTTGCATCTTAATTTCTGGTGTAAACAGGACCTATGTTACATTGCACTAAGGGTTCAGTCAGACCAGCATTTCTAACAGCCAAAGTTCAGAGTGAAATGACCTCATTTCAATGGAATCGCCACAATCAGTGGATTCACTTGTTGAGGCGGCAAGTCCATGCAAACATTTTGTGTTTAGTTCAACTTTTGGGAACTGTGACACAAGAATTTGAGCAAAAGCAAACTGTCTTGACCTCAGAGGGAATGGAGAGCCACAAACAGAGGAAAGCATCATACAGTATTAGATGTGTTGCACCATAAACTTTAAATAACCGGCCTCTGCAAAAGTATAAACTGCTCCACAAAAGAGGGATAGTTGGCCTTCTAAACTGTGTTTTCTTCCAGTTAGAAAGATAGAGTGAGGACACTCACTTGCAAACTGCGTCCAATCAAGCCAGCTTGGTGTTTAGTCAGCTATCATGTTACCTGTTAGCTCACCAGTTACAGTGAATCACCAACTAGATCCCAAGAAGGCACATATGTTTACTATGTTCAGTTATTTTGAATTCTTTAATTAAAATCTTAACAGAGGCATGTGAATCATTATACAACATTTGTGAAGCCTCACATAGAGAACAAGCAGACACAATCATTTCTTACCCAGATGCAGTCTGACTCAGAATCTGAACCCATGGCTCCAACAGGTACAACAGCACCAAGAGGCTCAGTGAAAAGATTCTCCAGCCCCCATCTCCACTGTCTAAAATCTCTTTCTTCTTTGTTTTTGCTCTACTTTATCTGACTTCTCACTCCCTGGATATCACAGTCGAACAAACCAATCATGACCTCCGAGCAAATACATGTTGCACATGCAAAGCCCCAGCCTCCAGTCATTTCTTTATTCAAATTTGGATTGGCTCAGTTTACACGGCTGTTTGGCTGCAGAGTGACTGAACACAGGTTTAATCACAGAGATAAGTGGGCCATCAACTGAGTGTTTGGCTAAAACTGAGCGGATCGGCTTGATCAACTGGACGTTTCAGTCTGCAGAGGGTGTAAATACACAGCAGCTCCGAGCATGCATGTTGCTGTGTGTCTCTGTGTGTGCACACTATCAATAATTGTTTGGCTAACACCATTTGGGTTATGGAAAGCTGATACACTGTATCTTGGAAGACATTTGCCAGTATTCAGCAAATCATCAATATTACAGGGATCTCAACAGACTTCACATGAAAAGGTCAGTTTACTTGTAATGAGTTGTACTACTGTGAAAACGTCCTCTGTCCTCTGTGGCTCAGGAGGAGCTCCGTGAAGTCTGAGAGAACAACCCTGATAATGTCATCATTATCCAAGTATCTAAAACATCTGTAACAAAGAGCCTTTATTATTATTATGTGGGAGCATGACATTCAAAAGATGTGAAACAGAAAGGGCCACAGCAAATGATGATATTGGTTACATAGTGTAAAATGTAGGATCCAGTATTTTTGGAGTTTGACCCATTCTACATCTGGGTGGTATATAACATATATATATAATATCGATATATTTTCAAGTGAGATATAGGATGATCAAAATGATGTAAAATGGCATCATTATTGTGTGGTAATGCAGTGTAAAGGAGAATTCTAGCACGTGCTGGACTTCCATTTGAGGGACAGACAGATTAAGGAAGACATGGTCAATGGCTGAGTTTCAGTAACTAGTGTGTGTAATGTAGCCTTTTTCTCGGGGTGCAATGATACATGTATTCGTCCCAAACCGTCAACGCCATGATCCAGAACATCTGACTGTCAAACTGTGGCGGGAGTATGTCAGTGGGTAAGAGTATAACTGTTCTGATCCAAAGTCCAGCCCAGTAACTGGCAGTAATACACCTAAAGACTGTTTTCCAACCACCATTAGACAACAAAAGCAGAAGAAGAAGAAGAAGAAGAAGAAGAAGAAGACACTGTGAGTGACTATCCCCTCAGGCAAGTTCAAATGAGCTTCTTTTACTTTACAAAGCTGTGTGGGAAAATTCTGCAGAGCCAGGGGTGGGATCAGACGAGGTCGGTGTATTCAACAGTTGTATGTGGAAATGCGTTCAACATACTAACGTATATTAGACTGTGTGATTGACACATCCAACGTCTCCTGCTGTTTTGAGGCAGCCTCTGGGCGTGAAAGCTGGCGGGACCAAAGACATTACCGAAGTAATTGGCATTTAGATCACATTTACATTTACAGCCCTGCATTAAAATATGACCTATGCGAGAGTGTTTGTTCACTGTTTACTGCTTAATGCACTACAGGCTCTAACAACTATCTCAGGTGGAGCAAGGTGGAACATATATTAACTGACACTACTGTCTGTTGAAAATAATAAGCCTTATGCATTCCATCTTTTTATTGCTTTTTTTCCATGTTACTTTAAGGTTATTACAAACCACTGATATGGTCTCCTGAGTTCTTACAGTAGAAATGAGTACAGCTCAACGACTACATCATGTCCATCACATCGGTGGACAAAAACTAACTGGTCGATATCAGCCTAGCAGATTGCGTGCTCGTGTGTATGTGTGAGTAATCAAAGCTTGTTAAGCAATTAAGTGAAAAGGACAACAATTAACTACGTCTTAATGAGCAGGTTCTACAATCAAGTCCTTGTCGGCTGATTGTATTACCAAAGATTCCGCTCCGTTCTGAGCCCTTTAATGGAGACAGAGGGAAGACGGATAGCGAGTCAGTGTGCAGCCAATAGCGTACAGGAACAGGCTGGCCCCTGAAAACCCCATTAAAGCAATTAGTAAAGTAAAATAAATGACTGTAGGACAGTGGTGGGCTGCATGGGGAGCAAAGTTGCAGTGTGTGTGCGCGTGTGTGTGTGTGTTGTAGCTGTCGCCGTCTCCCTCTCTCTCTCCAGTGTAAAGCGGTCTAATTGTGCCCCGTGGTGTCCGCCTGGCATTTAGTTGTTTCAGAAGGGGGCCCCGTTCGATGAGAAAATGTCACGGTGGCTGTATAACTAAGACCATTGCTGTCTGGAGCTATTGTTTTAAGGCCGGAAAATTACTAGGTACATCCAGTTGGTAACAAAGTTGTCCCGGAGGCCGAGGGAAACAACAAGAAGGGAGAAGGTGATAGAAAAACAGAGAGCAGGGGAGCAGGGGGAGAGAAGTGAAATGAGATAAAGGAGAAGAAGACGTCAAGACTGAAAGACGGCGAGGGGGGAGACAGATTCAGGGAGATGCAGCGCTCTCCGGATACCAAAACTACTAAAATGTTTATCTCAAACCGGACAGATTCGTCTTGTTTCCTGATAACAGCGGCTGTAGATCCGGGATTTAATTCCTCTCCTCTCCACAGTCACAGAGCGTCCTCCCCCGTGCAACAGTGCTGAAACTAGTTTTAAACACGGGGTTATGCACAAGAATTATAAGCATCTGTAAAAATATTCAGAGCGCTGTGTCTTTGTTGAGCTAATTGTGCTGCAAAACGAAAAAAACAACTGTTCACCCAGCATCAAGGTAAAATTGTTTATTCACACTGCAGGCAGAATGGAAATCTAGACAATGTTAAAAGCTCAAGGCCGTGACACATGAGGTAAACATCTAAAGGGTAAGAGTTCTCTGGAGTTTTTGTGACATTGTTGCTTTAATCACATTGAAACACCTTGTGGCCTTGTTATTTCGGTCTCAGTTTATTGCCTGTTGCTGGGAGGATTGCCAATCGACATTCTAGCCCATTCCCAAAAAACACATTGTGTCTGCAGGTGCTGTTTGGAGAAGAAGAAAAATGAAGGCTCCGTCCAATAAAACCTCCTTGTCCTCAGTGGAAACATTTGCTAAACGGATTGAAGAACAACTGTAAGAACACATCTTAGAAGACCACGACAGGCCTTTTTATTTAAATCTGCGCTCTTGTCTGTACTCATATTTTTGTGGATTTCGCAGTCACAGATCAGATGCTGCTCCAGTCCACTAGCAGAGTACAGTCTAAACTTATCGAGGATGATCTGGGAGCTGACTCGTGTGGACAAGCATGAGATGAAACTATCAGTCAATTTATTTTGACAATTGATTAATCATTTCAGTCATTTTCTAAGCTGGCAAACATTTGCTGGTTCCAGTTTCTAAAACTTGACCGCTGATTGTTCTTGAAATCTTAAATTGTTCTTAATACATTAGGTTTATACACAGCTGGTGGGACAAAACAAGCATGAATGAATCAATGAATATGTCAACTTGGACTCTAGGAAATTGTGGAAGGCATTTTAACCAATATTCTGACATGTTGTAGACAAAAGGATTACCCAATTAAGGAGGAGGAAAAAGTTTAAATATTCAGCAGATTTAGTCATCATTGAAAATAATCATTAGAATAAATTTAAACATATTTATAAGAAAAGAAAATAATAGGTACTTTGTTTGTTGTATTATTTGCAGGCCAACTTGCATGTACTTCAAATCAACCAGATGAAGTGGTTGAGGATATGAGTCAGACTCACAACTGTTACATTTTTCTTCCACATGCATTATCATGTCATCAAAGGAACAGACGGAAGTTAAAGACAAAATTATTTTTAACATTTCTTTAGTCAAAAAATTAACAATTCAGAATTTAGATATGTTGTTAATTTATAAAATGCTGCCTACTTGAAAATATTCTCAGAAGTTCTCTTTAGATGCTCTTGTCCTAAAAACAAGATATAAAAACTTTTGATAGCCAGTTGAAATGTATTTCTTCTAAAGCTCCCACTCAACCCTGGTCCTGAGGCCCCCTGTGCTGCATGTTTTAGATGTTTCCCTGCTGAATGGCTCGTTATCAGGCTGCAGCAGAGCTTGATGACGAGCTGATTATTTGAATCAGGAGTGATGGAGCAGGGAAACATCTAAAACTTGCAGCACTGGAGGACCCCAGGGCCAGGAATGAAAAACAGGTTAAGGTTAATGTTTTTTAGTGAACATACAATAGTGCTCCATCTGTGCACTTTTGGTTTCTTATATGTAGAAAATGCCACACATAAAAATGAATAAACATATAGAAATGAAGTATTATGATATATAATTTGGTACATTATATGATATACATTAAAGTCGGGACATCAAGTGTATCTGTTAACCACATTTCGTGGTCACACCTGAAAGCTGCCAGCAGTGCTGATGATACCAGCAAGAACTGAGTGTACTGTACTTCCATACTAAGGAGGTAAATTCGAAGTTTGAATGCGCAAGTCCACACTATGATAACATATACTGCTGAACAAAGTAATCACATTACTGTACCATTACACCTACTGCTCTCATAAGAGTTCTCATATGATATTAATAAAAGTCCACGTTGCATTTGTGTCAAACAGTGACGCCACAGAAATGAGTCAACCACAGAGGCTTTGAAGAATCTTACACTTTGATCAGGGATGGCTAATAATATGCACTCGCACAGTAAATGTATGAGAAAAGCTTTTACCTCAGATAATGTGAGACAAGAGAGAGGACCAAGAGGAACTTGAGTCAGGCTACTGATTTACCTCTGCAGACATTCTGCATTGTTGTTGTACAGTCAGCTTCTAACATACATACTCTCTGCTCTGTTGCTGCAGCTTTATGCACTGTCCTGATCCAGCCTTATGATTGGTTGTCAGAGAGGCTGCTCCAGCTCGTGACTGGTTGCTCAATATCCCATTTCGATCCGCATCACGCTGGCTGCTTTAAATGTGTTAAGGTAGATTTTAGTGGCTCTTCTGTTTATTTACCCCTGACTTTTGTGTGAGTATTTCCTTTTCAAAACCGGGCCAGGGACAGATTTCTAAGGTTGATTTAATAGAGATACACGGTAAAAAGAGATGTAAGAAAGAAAAGAAGTTCACTGAAGTTCACCCAAATTCACTGCATGAATTGAATTACAGCATTAAAGATAAAGATGGGGTTTGTTCCAGCTCTCAAGGTCCTCTCAGAAAATGTCAAGGTGCAAAGCTCATGCTTTCGAAAATGAATGATCTGAAAGAAATGTAATTCAAAAAAACTATTGATGAGAATATTTTGTGTTGCTGTTAAAAGCTACAAAGTTAATTCCTTTATCAGTCTATAACACAAGGTTTCACAGCAAAATACAAGCTGTAATCCCTTTTAGATGAATAAACAATAAGTCAAAAAAATAAACTATTTAAGTGGTGAGGATGAAATGAGGAGCTGATGAGAACTTGGCACAGGAATGTAGCCTTCTTACATTTTCTGAAAAAATGAAGGTCTTTCTGATCTTTCTTTATCAAGGTGGAGATGTGTGACGTCGATGACAGGTTCTCTGTGATTTTGATTCCCAGGAACCTATTCACCTGCTATAATCAGCTCCACAGTTAGGAGTCATCTTGATACCTTCTAAGGAAAAAAGTCATCATTTTCAGGATAAAATCTATAACTGAAAAGAACTGCACACCAAGGTCTGAAGTAAGGTGCTGATCAATGGATTTCATGTCTATCAATGATGTTTTTGGCCCTCAGGCCTTCTTCAAAATCTGAGACTTAAAATCTACACCAAATATATATTCAAATGCAACCTTTAAACTTTAATGTTATGTATGTGAAGGAGTGGCTGGAAAAAGCAGGAAAAGACTTCAAAATAGAAAAGATAGAAATAGATCCCCAGCGCTCACTAATGCATGAGCTGAAATCCTGGCTCGGGCTACGTTGCAGCATCTCTTTCTCCATTTGCATGTAATAAAATAATCAACATCCACCACTAGACTCATCAAATATAAAGTATGGTATCTTTTCCTTTGCAGTGTCAACCGTCTGCTTGGCTTTCTGCATAATAACTAACAGAGCTGAATTCTTTAAATCAAGTCTGAAGTGCTGGACTCAACTCTGCAACCCAGCCAAGCCTCCACACACACACACACACACACACGCACACACACACACACATACATTTTATCTCAGTCTCGCTTGCCTGTCAATCCCAAGTCATCTTTTTTTTTTTTTGCTGTTGCAGGTAGCAGAGAGAACCGACGGTGAGATTGAGCTGCCAAATGGGAGAAACCCCTGGTCCCTTCTGAGCCCGACACACAATGCACTGCTTTACCTCCCCTGTCACTACCTTCCAGTTCAAGCTACAGACAGCTAACGGCCAAGAAACTGTCACTCTGAAAAAGGCGAAGTGCAGATATGCGCCACATTGCACAAGTGCCAATGATTTAATGGTTTACTATATTTCCTCCTCCAAACAGCGATTGTCCAATCATAGCTTAGCAACAGTTGTGTACATGTCTCTACATATTAAAGTTGTGTACATGGGGCTGTAGTAAGAGCAATACTCTGTATTCAGAGTATGAATGGTGTCTCTCTTTTAGCAACTCCAAAACCAAACACACAAGAGCTAAAGTGAAAGGAATAGATAAAACAATGTCCTTTTCTAATCTGAATGTAATCATTAGCATGTCAAGCTAACTAGTTTACTAGATGGTAACTGAGCATTACTTCACTTCCAAGGCCAACGAGTATGGAGTCAGAACAGTGACAGTGAATTTTGTCATTGAACACAAAACCTCACTGTCACTGTTCTGGTTCTAAAAAGGAGCACATCATTAACAAACAGAACATCAGTACTGTATGTAGGCTGACAAGTAACATGGAAAAAGTCTCATTTGTGACTGTCACATAGACTGTGTTGCATTTCCTTAATAAGGCAAAGCAACTTGAAACACTAAAAATTCAGTCAAAGGCTGCATATTTAACTACTTCATAGCTCATTTCCAATTTCCCCAAGGGATAATAAAATATTTCTGATTCTGATTCTGATTCTGATTTAACTAGCTACAGCTGCTGAAATCTGTCAGTTTTCAGCACATTTTATATTTCAGCAGGCAAAATCAATAGACTCCTCCCAGAAATGAGAAGCTGCTTTTGTCTACCACTGTCTGTAATCAAGGGCCCGTTGTTTAGAAAATTACTAAGAATTTAAGGTTAACAGTAGCTCGAGGGGGTGTGTCATATGAATGCACACATACACACAAAAACATATTCACATACAGCAACATTTCATAGCTGAGGACACATATTCTCCTATTTATACCATAGTGCTCTGGCCTGGAGTCTTACTTCAACTGAAAATGACAAAAGTAAAAGACTTTCTGAACTGAACACTTTGCCTGACAGTGCAAGAAAGACCTGGGTAAAGACAAAGCATGAGCAAGCATAAGTCCTCCCCAAATCCCTCCCCTCCCTCCTCATCCCTTAAATATTCTACTTTTTCTGCATGCCCCCACATAAGAAGTAAAACAAAATAAATATTTGATCCACTTTGAAACCACTTCTTATGAATATATAACTCTGTTGTGAACTTTGAAGAGAACTATATTTGGTAATTTAATGAGGTAGCCGATGCTAAACAAATCTTAATTAATCCTTAATAAACAACTGAAGAGTGCGGCGGTGAGAAGCGGAGGAAAGGCTGATAGCGCCCATTATTATCACAGGGCTGCTGCAAGAAAACACCAATAAATGAACCTAATGAATCATCTAAGTGTGAGTACAATTACCATAAGGCTGATAGTTTTCAAAAAGCTATTAATCCTGTGTTTTTATCATCTCACATGCCATAACACCATTTATAAACAGGTTTAATGTGACGTTTTTGTGCTTTGTAATAGTGTGCGTGCAAAGCCACCAAAAATGTAAATAAAATGTGATCAATTAAAGGAATGACTTCAGCAGTATTTATATAACGATGCGTTGGTAGGTGAAGGGAATAACTGAGGTTTAATTGGGCTTACAGAGAAAATAAAGGTACAACCTTAAACCTCAGTATTAACTGCTTTCAGTTTGGATTCATATGAGTTGGAGGTCCAACCTGAGAGGAGCCGTTTCTTTTTCACTGCCAATTAGAGCGAACAATTCCACAGAGCACCGCGCTTCACGTTAATTATCATGTGGCTGCAGAAACACCACACTCCACCTCAAAACTCAGATATGATAACTGTCAGAAAGCTAGATTTTCTTCTTCGTGCTCTTCTCTTCATTTCCTTTACTTTCATATCCTTGAATGCAATGTGTCGTGTTTTCTTCTGTGACGAGGCAGTGAAAGCAACACCTCTTTTCTACCTGATGTTACTCATTGTTGTGGTTTGTAAAGACACAGCAGGAGGTCATGTTGCCAACATGATGGAGATGAAGGCTGAAGCTGTTATGAATTGTGCTTTCAAATTTTGCAATAAACAGAACATGGTTTCTCTCTGTAACAAGGACCACAATAAGCTTTTACCTCTGTGAGGGAAATTCTCTGAGTTCTGAAAAAGGGTTGATGTATGACACGCAACAATGTTTGACGTGTATAAGAAGTCTTATGTGTATCATGAGGCAGATGTTGAGATGATTGGAAGGGTGCTTTAAGTGAAGTCATGTGCAATCTTGTGATTATGCGACAGTTATGAGTATTGTTTTGGGTTATTATAAAGGATGAGGAGAGACAGCCTCTCTTCAGTCATCATCTATGCACTGCTGATGAATGACTCTTGCTTGCAAGCAATCAAGGACTTCTAGAAAATAAATATTGTGTCAAACTTGGTGTTTTGACCAACTCTCATCTGCACCAGACAAGTGACTGATTTTCAGTTGCCACGACACCTCTATTGTTGGTTTATCTTAGGAAACTTGTAGTGTGTCACGTCTGGTTGATCGCAGTGTTGAACCCAGTAATCATTTTCAGTGCAAATCACAATGTAGCAGAACTACTGCGCAGGATAGTCAGAGGTGCACCATCTCAATTTCTTAATTCATGTGTATTTACTAAGACTGCACATTTAAAATGCTGCACTGCATCTAATCAGATTTGGATGTGCCAGCATCAGTGTTTAAATTAAAAAGCCTCAGAGAGTTATGAGGATCAAATGTGGGAGATTCTTTGGTCACTTTTAAAACATTTAAACTTTTTTGACTGGTTTATTGAAGAGATATTGATTTTTAAAAAAATGCTTAATAAGTATTAAATTGGCTGCTCTGAAAACCCAAAGACCCAGCCTGATAATTAACTTAACTTATTGGGAATCGCAACAAACTTTCAGAGCCAGAAGAGCCATTCGTGCTTGTCTGTCTGTCCGCTCAGTGTCGTCTTCTTGTGCCATTTTTGGCTTATACATTTTTTCTTCACTGTGAGAAAATGGACGTGTGGCGTGAGATCATGTGAGAAGTGTTAATTGGATGAGTCTCACTGTCAGGGCATGAGAGTTGGCAAGCCTGTTGAAATGCAAGCCTGATGAGCATTCTCATTTCTACAAAATGTATGTGCAATGTTATTATGTATTTTTTTTCTGGAACTTTAATATGTTACCTTTTTGGATTCTAATTACACATACAACACTCTTCCATGTATTCCATTACTCCCCAATCCTGCTTAATGGTTATTGCTGATTTTTCACCTGTAAACCAGAACCAAACCATTACATTTGAGTTTATTTTGCTGCAGAGGTCCGTCAGTGCTATTAGATCAGGTGCATCCATTGTGCTGTCTTTCTCACATTGGACTGGCACAAAACGTTGGTGTGGTCATTTACTTAAAAAAAAAAAGGAGTTGGATTATTTAGCCCTAAAAAATGGTCTGGAAGCAGCAGGAAAGGAACATGCATTTTCTAAAATAATATCTCAAACAAAATGAAGGATTTTGTTATTAACTGCTGTAGGTCCTTCTCTGCTGATAGGATAAAATGCATTCAACAATTCAGAGCTGACTGGATTGTCAAACGTTACCAGGCTGCAAGCAAAAGACAGCTAATCAATGCCCAGTGCCACTTTCACTTTATCTGTCATTCAATATGACAATATGTCAGATTGTTCAAATAGGCACATCTCACATCGGAATGAAACTCTTTCAGAGCAGGCACTTCACACTGTGCTTCCCCAATAGCAGATGTGTTGACAGCGGCGATGATGAACGATACAAGGACAAAAGCTGACAGATGTGATAAATACAACGTCGAATGGCTAATCAATCTCATGTGGGTAGAAGGAAACAGAGGAAAAGCAGCAGCAGGGAACTCCTGGTGTGAGTCAGCAGAGGCAAAAGAGTCTGATTGGCAGCATGAACACGAGTGTGTGTGTGTGTGTGTGTGTGTGTGTGTGTCCGCAGACCACATGAGTGGACGTCTGTATCCAAGTGTGTGTGAAGCCTTTGCGTGGTCTCTCATGCCTGACCTTGTCTTTATATGAAGCAAAATGAACAGGGAACTGTGTGCATGTGTGTGTGTGTGTTCTTGTGTGTCTGTGTGTGTGTGTGTGTGTGTGTGTGCGTGTGTGTGTGTGTGTGCTTGTGTGTCTGTGTCTGTGTGTGTGTGTGTGTGTGCTTGTGTGTCTGTGTCTGTGTGTGTGTGTGTGCGTGCTTGTGTGTCTGTGCGTGTGTGTGTGTGTGTGCATCTGTGTGTGTCTGTGTAAAAACTCCAGAAAAGCGCATCCTTGCTTCCTTTTTACAGTCTAGTTACAAACACTGGCAAAAGCCCAAACACATTGAAAAATTACACACTGCAGAAACAAGTATGAAAGCAAGTGACAAATGACTGGCTTAAAAAATAATAATAACTTCACCATGGTGCAGGAGCCTGAAATGTACCGACTCCAGCTCATAGAGGAAGAAGAAAGGGGGTGGAGGAGAGACTGAGACTATCTATTCGTCTTCGCTTTTTTCAAACAGCAGACACTCCGTCCATTTATGTCTTCTGCTCTTCAGCCTTTTTTCTTTTTACACATTCTCACCAGAAGGCCATTACCACACCCTAGATCATCTGAGCGTGTGCACATAACCTGTGTGTGCATGTGTGTGTGTATGTCCACGTCAACGTGACCTACTTCACCCAGGCATGGACTTCCAGAACACTGTAGTATCTCACAGTGAGGTTTCACTCTAAAACATGCAGAAGCCATTATTTCTTCTGCTCTCAGCATTTTCACTGGCTATCTTTAGCATCTGCATTTCAGAGTACATTTCCTCACATCCCATAGTACTCAAGGACACGCACAGTGTCCAAGGTATCAAGTATCCACTCAAACTGTGCGCCCACACACTGCATGCACAAATACACAGCGCACATCTTCTCAGACCCATTCCAGACGGAGACAACATTCAAAGCTCTGCTTTCTGGCACTAAGAGTACTCCAGTGACTGTTGCACTCACATAACATTGTCAGATTCAAGAGGGAAAGTTTTTTTTTTTTCAAAAAGGATCAAAATCGATGCAGCAGAACCAGAGATATTGTGTTATTTCATTCCATCCTTTCTTCTTCCTTGTCAAAAACTGCTGCCCATAATACAACTCGACTGCAGACAGTTCAGCTGGAGATTCAGAAGTGTTATGCGAGTAGCAGCTCATCTTGATCGCTAGCCTCAAGCAAAGATGAGGAGAGAGCCGCAGAGGTTTGGTGAGCTCCCTTTTTTCTAGCTTCATATCCCTGGACTCCTTTTTCAATTTCAAACGTGTAGCCTTTAGTTCCAACTGATGCTGCCTCAAGTGATGTCACTGGAGGCAGGGTCAGGTTTCGTATTTCACGCAGCGCCCTCTGGAGCCACAAAAGGCTTAATACAACTTGTTCTACATATGCAGTAGTAAACCCAAGGGGCAAACTCCTGGGCTGAAAAATGCCACCCAGAAGTTCCCAAATTGAAATGCCCACCTTTTCAGTGGAAATAAACATGTTAACAGCCTGATAAAAAAAAAAAAAAAAAAAAAATGTGATTTCTATAGCGAGCAAGCTATTACCTATTTCCCCATTCGTGACAACTGCACAGTTGGTGACCTCACTCGAATTATATTAAAGCTATAGTTGGTAATCCTGTTCAGAAACACTTTTTGTTATACTGGGTGAAATGGTCCTTCCATCCAGAGAGTAGTCATTACATAATATGTTCAGAAAAAGGAACGAAAAAAATCAGACCTCTGTGGCAGCTGCAGGCCTGTAAAAACTCTGACCAATCCCTGCCTCTCGGTGCGAGTGGAAAGAACCAATCAGATGCCTTCATGTCTCGTCCTGCCCACCCCCCCCCCTCAGTCCCTCCCTCCTCCCTGCGTGCACTCATCACGTGTCACCGTTGCCGGAAATATTCAGCACACTCCATACCAAGTTAGCAGGAGAGAACAATGGCAGAGAAAATGCAGCCAAAAGTAACACATCCAGCGTTACTTGTAACGCCTCGCCCCGCTAAACGGGCTAAGAAAAGAAAGCCGGAGGCAGAAAAGGCTAACGGGAGGGGGTGGAGCTTAGAGGAGGTGCCACTTTCAAATTTTGCTAGCTCTCCAACATTACCAACTATAGCTTTAAGGCTTAAATTTATGCAATTTTATGTGCATTGACACCTTAAGCGACAGCTATAGCCGCTAGCTGTATAGCTAGCTGTGGGTAACCTGGCTTAATTCAGCTTGCCTCAGCTCCGCCCACACCTCACCTCTTAGCCCATTTTTGGATAAGATGGCAGTTAAGAAGAGTCAGGCACTGCCAAGATGTCTACAGCCAGAGCCACCACACTGAGCTTCACACCGGCTCTTCAGAAGCCTACAGGTGACATCCATTTTTTTCTCACCACTGTCAGGTGCTTGCTCATGAAGGGAGATGTTGGGTCTCTGTGAATAAATTAATCAAGGAGTATGGTTTAGACCTGCTCACTTTGGAAAGTGCCATGAGAGGACTTTTATTGTGAATTGGCGCTATAAAAATAATGATTGATTGATTGATTGATTGAACCATGTTTTAAACAGTCTATGAGTACACCTCAAGACCTGTAACCACACAATGATGCTTAAAAGCAAAGTTCCCCTTTCGATTTCAACACATAATTAGATCTCCCACTCACATCCCATTTAATCTGTTCTATATTCACTGTATGTTGATTGGAACTAATCCTACAGGGGAATAAGCTGATTGGAAGTCATTTTGAAAACACACTGGTAGTGTGGCTTTGTGGGTGGCAATGCCAGTGCACCAGTCCATCTGTTCAACACTTTGGATCAGATTAAAATATCCGGACATCTTCTGGATAGATTAACATTAAATTTGGCAGAGACATAAATGGTCCTCAGAGGCTAAACCCTAATGAATTTGGTGATCCCCTTACTTTTCCCTCAATCACCACCAGCAGCGGGTCAGAATTTCCATTTTGCCTTTGTCAATTTTAAATTTCCCATCAGCTACATTGTCTCTCATCCAATCTCACATTTTGTTTCATTGGTTTGTAACAAGCACAGCCACATGAGGCTGTACCCATTGCTGCAGACTTGTTGATCGTGTTTAAACTTGGATTGGTGTATAAAAAATTTAATCATCTGCAAAACAATTTCACAAAAATAATGTAAAAAGCAAGGTTTTATTTCTACCTCTCAGTGCTTAAATGCTTCTTAGGTGTGTTTTTACCTTCTGTGGGGTTCCCAAAGAGCTCAAAAAGAAATTACTAATTATGAGCATTATTAGTAGTCAAGACTGCAACTTGAATTTTGACCCTGAAACTGGATGAAAAATATTCCGGAGGAGGTGTGGGGGTTACTCAGCACAACAAACCTCTGCTTTAACTTTCTTTCACTTTCTAATTGATCAGGACAAATACCTGCTGGCATGTGCTGTTGCACATACGAACATGATATCCATGGTTACCAAATGATCTTCCTTACAAGACCAGTTGGACTTAACAGTAGCTTAGCTTGAGCTCTACATTCGTGGATCCACTATCATCAGCAGTTGGTCCACATCGCTTTCAAACCACAAATAATCAAGCACGGTTTGATCTGAAGACTGTCAGGAAAATCTTGTTTTTGGTTACCTCCAATGGTTTAATTTCTCACCTTTATGAAAGATGTGACATGGAAGGTTATTCAAGCATTCAGGGAAACACTGACTGCTTTTCAGGCTGGTATTAAATCAATCTTTAAGTTGGAGACATTATGAAAATGTGTCAGATTCAGACAGACGGATCAGTGCATCTTGAATATTAAGTATAGTGAAATAACTGCTAATCAGCGGTGGAAATGGGTCATACTGCATTTAATCTGGCTTTTGTGGATTTTGAAAATCCAGGATAGTTTTATTTGATAAGATTTTCTTATTAGATGTTCTGCAATGTTTGCCAAATGTTTGCTCGTTGTCATCATCTCCAAAGTTTTGTCTACATCTCATATAGCCAGTGCAGAATCTGCCACTACCGTCTCAACTGAGGAAATTCAATCTATGTTTAAGGCCTATATTATATGCTTTTAACATATGTCAAAACATAGCATGTAGGCGGACAGCACACTTAGACACTTATACACACACAGGAATAATTTAAAATTCAGAGCAAGTTTAATGGGTTTGAGACTAATTCCGTCCTGTCATCACTGGGACGATAGAAAATGTGTTTGGGAGGAACAGAGATCTTGACTGGGGTGAAGGTGATTTTTGTGTATATGCATGTAGAGTATGTATTAGGCTATCACTTAGCAAAAGCCGAACTGAACCGAGTGCTGACTACAATGGAGCGTTTCTCCTCAGTATAGTTGCTATGGGTGACTACTTAGAGTGAGACCTATGAAAAATATGATGCAACATTTTAATGTTGGGTTTACATTCATGTCGGGACAGTTATAATTGTTTTTTGGGATAGTGGTGAAAAAATTGAAGCCCTGTTTTAACAGTAATGTAATGACAGACATCTAGTAGTAAAAAGAAATGAAAGATAAGTTTAAACATGTCAAAACACATTCTGGCAGAGTCATGAATATTCTGAAAGCTTCATAAATACATAATAAACACCAAGTGTAGCTCGACAGCCTGATGTTAGCTTTACTGGAAAAAAAATCAAGGTATGGGGTTTCTTGTCTCTTTACTCCTTCGTCATACACACTATCTCCAACAAAGCCGCACAGACTTTGAAAAAATGTACTGAAATGATGCATCCCACCACATTAGAGCATTTTCAAAATTACCCTGAGAGGCAGTAGCCCAGGGCTTTCTGCAAGAAGATGAAAATGTGATGACATATTTATGACACATTAGCTCAGATGACCATTCCATCATTTGTGTTTCCTGTTTACTGTCCCCCTGTCTCTCCCTGAAAGGACTGGAGGAATTATCCTCACTACTTTCTTCATATTTCATTAATTCTGACAACCCTTAATGTATATTGCATGCACACACACACACACACACACACACACAGCATTCTAACCTGTTCCTTGACGGAGGCGAGGATGGCGGAGGTGGTTTCAGACTCGGAGCCGTCTCCGTTGGAGGCGTTGAGGACGGGACTCAACATGGTGGCAGCGCTGGCAGTGTCAGACTCCACCTCAGGCACTGGCATACCTCCTGTAAAACAAGGGAACATGCAACTCTTTTACTATTATTAAAGACACTGTGACGTGCCAGCATTTACACTGTGGCTGTTACACCTACACTCTCCTACACTCGTACTCAAGGACAACTATACACACACACATATATGGACTTTAACGTGAAAGCAGAGACATAGTGAGGTTACTGCAAAATGTAAGATCACTGATAAACTACCTACTATTGGACTAAATCCGGTTCCACTGCAACCTTTCTGTGTGATGATTACTTTTTTTTTTTTCATTTTCTCTCTGACTTATTCATGTTCAGGGTCATGTAGAGCTGGAGATTATCCCAGCATGCATTTTGAAACGGGCAGTGACACATCCTGGACAGGTGCACGGGTACATCTTTGGAACAGGAAATCTAGGCCAGTGAGAAGAAAGTGTGCAAAGTCCAGAGAGAGAACAGTGAAAGATCTAATGGCAGTCCAGCAAAAAAGTCATGGTACTACAAGCAGAGATAGATAGTAGCAGTACCAAGGAAGTACATCTGTACTCCAGAGTACCATACCCAATGCACTCAGACCATACTAATAATTATATTTCCAGGCCTTTGGTCAACAGAGTTGCACATTTCATACTAAAAAGGTACTGTACATATCTGTACATATCAAGTCTACCCCAGATGGCAAGGTCAGGTGGTACCTCACATAGTAAAAGTCTTATTATCTTATCTTATTACTGAAATCTTATCAGTAATGCTTTACATTACTTTGTTAGAATAATAAAGAATATAATAAAGAATTGGAATCATAGCATCTTTTGGCAGGCAACCCAACATGAAAGCATATGGTTGGCAATACTCTATAGTTTTGTAGCTTTCAACAATTTCAATGGAAATAATAAACCCAACAGCATGTTAGACAGACTCCAGACTGTCTGTGGCTGTCAGCCACAAGCCTGTGGACTCCTGCTGAGCTTTTAAAAGCATGATCCTTATAGGCATGTCATGAATATATACTTTAATTTGCTAATAACTTCCTCAAACAGCTGGCTACCTTAGTGTTTATCAACCCAAGGAGGAAATAGTGAATTTGTTGGGGAGTATTTTTAGCAACAGATTAATACACATTTGCTGTTCTTACTGAGTACTTAGCAGGATGGTGTATGTGGGATTGAGTCAAAAATCAACTACAGTGTGTGTAAAACATGTCACCCAGTGATGTGTTTTCAATAGTTTTTAGACAATGGAGCTCAATGACACAGAGGAAGAAGATATATCAGACTTCCTCTTACTATATAAGATTCATTGTTGGTTTGATGGTTTAAATGGCGTGTACAATAAAAATGATAAAGACCAGCTTTTTCTGTTTTAGGCTCAAGTTACAGATGTCCAATGGCAATTTGGCAATGTTTTTTTAATAAGGACAATAAGGAAGTGTTGTCAATTAAAAATTCAGACATGCACATAATTCATTTGACTATATAACTTCTCAAAATCAACATACTTTGTACCGTATTGAGAGTTACGGACAGTTTCCACATCACAGAACTAAATATGACATATTTCTAAATGTGTCAACCACAGAGACATTGATTTTATGCAAAATTGGAAATCTGGTAAGGGGAATCTTAAATACTTCTTATGTCAGAACTAAAACAGTAATCCTGACAGCACTTGAAGGGCTAGTTGTAGTGCCAGCACAGACAAGTTAATAGTACTATAGAAGCAGTAGTAGTAAAAGTAATAGTTGAAGCATCCACCATTCATTTTTATGACATTAAATAATAGCTTTTATCAAGATTACATCAGCAAAAAGAATATCAGCTTTCCCAAAAAAGCCAAAACCTAGTTTAAGAAGGGCCAGCAATACACACACAAACACACACTTGCATGCTCGATGCCATGTGTCATCCTGTATTTGACCACGCGTTGGAGGACACGGGCTTCACATGTGCCATGTAATCCTGATGCGGCACAGAGCTGGTGTAACAGCTGCATCAGCCAGCTTTACACACTGATGAAAGGCTTGTCATGAGGAATCTAACACATTCACACACACTCACACACACAGAAAAAGGCTGGCTGTCGGCATGAGGTAGCACCAGCAGAGTACTGAGGTAAAAAAAAAAAAAATGTAAGAGAAGCCTGTGAGCGGAGTGGAGGGATATGTGCGGAAAGCAGAGGGGAGATGGAAAGGTGAAAGGAAAAGAGGAGTGGAAAGAGAGTGAGAGTGAGAGAGCGCAGAGAGGAGGAGGTGAGGTGAGGAGAAAAGAGTGATACAACAGGAACAGAAAGGGTGAGGAGAAAAGAAGAGAGAAAAACTACACTTGCAGGCTGCTAGGCAACAATCTCTGGTCACTGACGGCTGCTAATATGGCTGACCTGGCTCTACTTGTCTTCCATTTTGGAGAGTGTTCCTCTTCCTCTCCACCTATCCATCCCTCGTCACTAGTTCTCAACTTAAATATTTCATAACCACTCACCTTTCTAGTCACACTACATCTCTTTCTCCTCATTTTCTCGTCATGCCTCTCCACATCGCATCCTCCTCCTTCTTGTTGCCTCAATGCCTCTAAACTTCCCCTCCCCTCCTTCCCTCTCTTCCTGCCCACTTCTCTTCACTTGACCTATTTCAGTGTCTCCTCAGCTTTTCAGCACATTTCTGCTTTATTAGGCAGCACGCAGCGGAGGGTGACAGAAGGATGATGACCCGAAAGGTTGGCGGGTTGGATTTGAACCTGCAACGCTGCGGTGCACCTGAGCCTTCCCAGCATCCTCACCCAAACCCCCTCACATGAGCATGCACTGTTACTCAAGAACACTTGGCTACCTATCTGGCCTCGTGACACTACTACATGCTTCACGTTCTGAACGCCACCCCCTCTTCCCCTCTTCTTTTCTGTTTATGCTGTGCGGTCAAAACTGCATCATGTGCTGGCACGTGTCTTCCATCCTCCCCTGACACTTTCCTCTCATACCTACCTCCCTGCCTACTTACTTCCTTCCTCCATCCTTCTTACTTCTCCTCCCTTTCCCTCTTTGCTCTGCATGTAGTCACATCACACACAATCATTCTTATTATCACCTCTACCAATCCTAATCTGTCTCCATCCTTTTGTGTCTCAAAACAAATATACAATTTTAAATCCCTCTGTGGTAGCCTGAGGTATTTGTCAATCATGAAAATGCTCCCGTCTTTAAGCTTTAAAACGTTTGCCGTGCAGTGGCCTCTGTGATTACAGGGTGGTTATAGCACATTGTCTTGTCTTAAAGACAGCCAACTGTCTTTGTAATGTCACTGAGCAATACATTATAAAAACAGAACTGAACAATATGTTATTAGCCACCCGGAGCTACTGGTCCAGCTGCCAGACCAATTCAAAGCTCAGCATGTCATTTGTTTATATTATATTTTATATATTATGTCCAGTGTTGGGTGTAACTTGTTACAAAGTCATCCGTGAGAGTAGTTTTTTGTTGTAACAAGTAACGCGTTAGTTCTGCAATTCCAGTAATCTGTTATTTAGTTCGTTTTTCATAAAAGTAATCCGTTAATGGAAAAAATAGCAGTCTTTTCCTTTTGCCGGCACTAAAATAAATAAAATCCCTGAAGTGTTTGCACTGTTTCTCTCCTGCTGCTTAGCAGGTGGCTGCATGCCAGCGGAAGGTAAACCTACAGTTGTGTCTGTTCGCATTCATAACTTGCAAATTCAGTGTAGCGAGTTGGCAGAGAGGACTGCATTAACTTTGTGGAAATATTTCCATTATTTTGAATTTTGGGGTGAAAAGGACAAGAACAACATCACGGTGAAATTCAGTTTGTGCCTGGAGGATAAGTGCTTGTTGTATTGTTTTCACTGAAACAGCTGTGCCCAGTAATGCATGCCTCTGCCCAGTTCACTGTCAGTTTGTTAGCAGAATAAAGAGCTGCTAATGTTATATTGTGTCTGTCACTCCTATAAGGCTGCAGAGTTACCGACTGTGGGCTGTAAAGAAGGCTACAAAATGACCGTCGAGCGAACAAATTCAAAGCTACATGTACAGCTGGCTACATGCCGTCTGGACAACATAACCAACATGTGCAACAAGTCACAAAGGAGTTTTACCGTCATTTTTGGTAACTCTAAAGTACTCTAACTATGTTACTTTTCTCAGTAGATAACGCAGTAATGTAACAACTTACTTTTTAATGGCCGTAATCTTGTAATGTAATAATTTACTTTTAAAAGTAACGTTACCCAACACGGATTATTTCTAATTTCACTGAATTGAAGGCAACTTCTACTTAACTTTGTCACGTGCTGTTGAGCAATGGCAAACAGTCCTAACCGTATTGTCCTTTGAGGGAACAAGGAGTCAGTGAGTCCAAAATGGAGGACGCTATCATAGCTTTTTATATTATTTATGGGTGTTTTTTTATTGAACCTCCTGTGTCAGAAAATAAACTGCTCAACAATAGAAGGATGTTCTTAAAATTCTAAAAATACTCCATAGTGCAAATATATCTTGGAAAAATGTGATTATTGTTCCATTAGCGGCCAAGCTAACAAGCTTTATAACTGACATTTAGCAAACTAGCTAGCTTGGAGAGCTTTATGTTGTCTTAAAGTGTTATTGATAGGGATAGGGAGTAAATGGCAAAGTGCAGAGATAATAGACAGAAATGCAGAGAGCAACTGTGACTGACCTGCATTAGCAGGTTCCCAGCAGCGATATTACCCATAGCTCCCCAGCTACAGTAGTTCACAAATTAGCTCAGTAAGTACTCATACGTCACTAAGCTAGTAGTGCTAGCTACACGTTTTGATGTCCACGGTTCTTGAAGGCACTTTTCAACCTTCATATTTTTCCTCTTACCTGTAGTGCTGCTTATCCATCTAGCTTGGTTTGGTTTAAGTTGAGGTTTCAGAGTTTTGGAGATAATGGCTGTAGAGATGTCTGCCCACATTCAAATTCAATGGAATAAGATTGCATTGGGCTTGTGACGCTCAAAGCGCCAAAATTACATTTGAAAACCTCAACAGCAATGTCGCTTGTGTGCAGTTTTATGGAGGAACTATTTTCTTTCTGTATCAATGCACAGAAGGATGCATGCATGTTTTCATGGATGAGAGGCTAGCTAACTAAGCAAGCTAACGTTTCAACTGAGTAGATGCACTTTACCGTCTGTGTGGTGATAAGTTGTAGTTCCAGAGAAAGAAAATAGTTCCAACATGACATGCTCATAACAGCATTAAGTAGAGAAGGCCTAGGTAATGATTTCTGAAGAGACATTACTGTTGAGTTTTTTTGGCACTTGAGCCTCACAGACCAGACATCTCTACATCTCCAAAAGTTGGCAACTCACACCAAAACAGTCTAGATGGATAAATAAAAATAAATGTATTTTTGATTTTGGGGTGAGCTGTCCCTTTAATGCTGCAGCATCAAAAATCCATTTATTTCCTTGAATTAAACGTTTCATTTTGAAGATGAATATTGTGTAGCGAATTTTGTTTTTCAAAAAAAATCTCTCTGGTGTCACTGAATTAGCTACTGAGAGCCAACAGACTGGATTGTTTGTTTTCCATTTCACTTGAGTTAAGTCAGTAGGACTACAGTGGATACTGGAGCAAAGAAAACTGAGTCATGCATGCAGTGTACAGAGGAGATGGGCCATTCTAACACCGGCCACATGACCATTATGAAAAGTTAAAAAGTGGGGGCAGCTACATCTCCCTTGACAAAGACTTCTGAAGAACTAACATTTTATTTTTAGACTCCCCGGTGTACTATGGAAAGGTTGACCTGTCATTGTCCCTCACATTATGACTTGACCATACAACACAGTTTGAACAATATATGTGACTGCCACATTTACCCATGTGTTCCTAATGTACTACTGTCAGATCCATTCGTCCATTCATCCACTTAATGTATTTGCTTGGTCTTGCACAATCGTGCTGTACTGACAAATGATAGACTGTATAAACAATTGTGAAAAGCAATGTTCTGGAGCAGGGATACAACCTGCAGTCTGAGATTAAACTTCAGTTGTAGGAGTCGATGAAAAACTGAGTGGGGAACATTATTCAAGCCCAACAAAAAGCCAGAAGTTCAGGAAAGTTTTACTTTCCCTGTTCTACAGCACAACAGAGGCTTTTAAAAATGTATCCACTCCGAAGCCTGATTTTTTGAACAGCACCATTTATGGGTGTGAAAAAGCCCTGATTAGTGTGGACAGCATGCAAAAACAGCCTCTGCTTCCTAAAATCTCTTGAAAGATGGTTGAAGTTTTTTTGTTCTAAGTATAGCGATGTCAGTTTGCCAGCCATACTTTTGGTCCATATCAACAATTATTGGATGGACTGCTGTGAAATCTGGTTCTGACATCCATCCAACATTCATGGTCCCCAGAGGATGAACAATTTGGTTTTTGACCAAATACTGCAAAACTGACATTCCCATCACTCTTTGCTATACTGTAGTGCAAATGTAGTGCAATTTTTTGCATTCTAGCACACTGCTCCAAGATGATGAACACAGTAAAAGAAAAAATTAACTAAAACAACACATTAGCATGCTGATCTTAGCATTAAGCTCTAAGCACCATTGTGCCTTGGTACAGCTCTACAGAGCCTCTACAGAGCTTCTCTTCGATGGGTGTAAACTCTCGTTTCATTGATTTCTGTTTTTCCTATCCCTTAGTGCGAGTCGATACATTTCTGCACCAATATTACAGATTACACCACACTAATGGTGAAAGAAGTTCTGAGTCTGTGCTGTACTTGAAGTCTCTCATAACTTTATCTCTGTGGATACTTATGAATGAAACATTGCACATGACAGCCCATCCAATCTCGAACTTGATCAGAGAACTGGATCAGAGAGCGTCGGAGAGTGCCCGGCGGCCCAATTTGCCTATAGAACAAAACAAGAGAGAAGCTCTGGTTTTGACTGTGCAGACAGGGCAGGCAGCCAAATATAGGTCAGCTCAACAGACCGTGTCCAAGCCCTCATCACACAACTGACCAGTACAAAGCAGCTTTCCCCAATAACAGCCGTCAGAACTAGGTTATAGAGGCCCACAGCCCAGCTAGAGACAAGACTTTGAATATGGATTAGGCCTAAAGGCTTTATTTCACTGAAGTATAATCTTGGATTTTTAGGTCTATATTTCAGCGCCGTAATGCAGGGGTATTTAGCCCCGCATTTCAAAGCGGTAATCTCTGATATTGCTGTAACATTGTAAATGCAGCTCACGATGCTATGATTGACATGCCTGACACAGGGAATATTGAGCTTAATCTTTTGACCCTTTAAGCTCATCAGTCAGGTCTGAGACAGGCGTGTTTTGGTGAAGACGGAGTTCATCACATATCAGCAGCAAATCAGCTAAATGTCCATGTAGAAACTGTGTTACAGATGCACGTGTGTTGCACGACTGAATGCCTGCGTACGCGTGTGCACGGAGCACCAGAGCGTTCCCCGCGTGTGTATATATTTGTGCGTGTGCATCCCTTCTGGGATGCGTTTTTGTTATGTGTTTGACGGGCAGTCCCTCGCCGCCTCATTAAAACTTGCTGCAGTGTTTTGTTTTGGCTTCACCAGTCATCTGTCCCTTTGTCTAGACCCTGTGCCCACGACTCCGCTTTCAAATTAACAAGACTTTAACACTTACATTAACAATGTAATTAGCGCTGTCTGTGTCTCATTGTGTATTTATTAGGACCTGCAGTCCACAGCGGAGATATGCCTTTCATTTTCGCTGCTACCCTTAAGAGTTCTGTGATGCGTGCGTGAATTTCTTTCAAGCTTGTTTTCTACAACAGCCACAGTGAATTAGACAAACTAAATTAAACATGGGGTATCAGGGATTGAAGTTTGCATGTGACTCTCCTCTGATCTGTGTTCGGGATTGAACAAAACACAGGGACAACTCTCGGTGCAAAGAACTCCAGCAAGCGTATAATGGTGCCTTTTAACAGGATGGTTAAATGGAGCAGATTTTTATGTTGACTAATTGAGGTCAGATACGATATACTCTAACATACTAATGAGAATAGTTTAATCAAACTGCGACCCTGTCTCCTACAAAACATGTTTACTGATAATTTATTTTCCAACTACACTTTAGATAAAGTGACTAAGGTCCATCGGTCATGTTTGTATCGATCCAGGAAGTGTGACATCCTTAAAGCTTCGCCAATTACTGGGTAGTGATGAGCCCACAGACAATTAGCATCAGACACTGCGGTTTCCCCAAGTGTTCGACCAAACACTTTAGCATCATTCAGCTCATTGTTTTGATTTTGCCTGCAAATTTACTTCTGTGGTTCACTCTCACCATGCTCTGCTCAGTATCAAGCGGCAGACAGACAAAGTCAGTGACAGCGCATTTAGCAGTTAGAGACCAAAACAAAAAAATATTGAACATTTACAAGGTGGTATGACACTACTTTACTACGGCTGTTCTGCTGCCCCCAGTATTAATAGATTAATACCACTTAAAGTACAACACACACCAGCTCATGACCCTAACTCTGGGATAGCATAACCTGCCCTATACTCCCTCTGATTGGCTTACCTTAGTAATCTTACCCTTATCCAAACTGATCATCACTCCTCATGCCTCAACAGGACAGGAAGGCTCTACAGCAGGTGATTAAAACCGCTCAGAACATCACTGGCACCCATCTACAGAGCATCAGTGACATCGGTGAAGTGACATGTCTGCACAGAGCCCAAAGGATACTAAAAGACGACAGCCACCCAGCCACAGTCTGTTCACCCTGCTGCCATCTGGCAAAAGATTCAGAAGTACCTGCTGCTGTACCACCAGACTACAGAGCAGCTTCATTCCCCAACTGAGAGATGAGACTCCTCATTTCATCCTCAACACTCCATTGTCTAAAATAGATGTAGCAGGACCTTAAGGACTTAATCAGTATTCTGTTTTTTAAACCCTTGTTTAAAAAATGACAATAAATGT
The DNA here is from genome assembly GCF_040436345.1 of Pagrus major. Classification (NCBI taxonomy): domain Eukaryota; kingdom Metazoa; phylum Chordata; class Actinopteri; order Spariformes; family Sparidae; genus Pagrus; species Pagrus major. The sequence continues at coordinate 7,904,772 of NC_133235.1, forward strand.
ACCTTGCACCTAAACATAACCAACACATGCAACAAGTACTAACCAATGAGAGGCAGAGTATGGCAGGTCATTTCTTCTCCATCCTAGGAAAAACAAATTGGCCACTGGCTGTGTTCATGCACAATAACACACAATGGACGTGCTGTACAGTCAGAAGCAGTCATTAAGGTACAGTTGCCAGGGTGTGCCCATCTGGGGAGCAAATGTGATGAAATTGCCTATTTTCTGGAGAGCCAATGCACATCAAAACTGGGAGATATAAAGGACAGTGGTGTATTCCAACAGGCTGACAACCTGAGACGATGTGCATCTGTGGTGTGGGCTTAACATATATCACCGTTCCCAAAACAAAATGATGGTTGCAGCGTATCGGTGTTGAGGCACTAAAAGTAGCCTATTTGGTTAGATTTAAGAAAACATAGTGGTTTGGGTTGAATAACCCCCTGACTTTCGGTGTCACACTGGGCACAAAATGCAGTCTCCTGGGTGAGAGTCCTGTGCATGTTGCATGCATAATCTCCCTATGCGGACTGTGCCGCTCTTTCAGCTTCTACTTTACTGCCGTAATAATCACTACGGCCACTAGATGTCTACTGACTGACTGGAGTGTACATATTTTTAAAAAATATATAAAAATATAACGCCTGTTACATAGTGTTGCACATAAGTTATGGAAGTAAAGGCTGGAATTTCAACCAGGCGTTTCAGGCAGTGCAGGAGCAGTGTTTTCTCTCCCTTTGGTGTGGACCTTTTCACTTTGCAGATCTTTTACACGCGCTAAAATGCCACATAACACAATAAAGGAACGGCAAAATCCCAAAAAGCATAATATGACCTATTTAAGCATGCCTTACCAGAAGCAAATATATGCCTTTTACACAAAATATTTCAAAATATCACTGTTGGAAAAACACAGGTGTTCATAATATGATGAACGGTGGCTGAATTCTATTTAGCTGCTTCAGGTTCAGGACCCTGGTAATGTGCATGCTGGCTCACTGTCACAGGCTTCACAGGTGTCCATTGTTAATGAGTTGATTAGAAACACCTGCGCTTTTCTGTCTATGAAAAGTGAAACTGCTGTAAAAGATGGCCTTAAACCAAATAAAACACATTCACAGTGGATGCTTTTTAATATCATGTTTTGGCAGTTGAGGACATGTTGAATTCTTTGTTATCTCAATAGAACATCATCTGGCCGGCATCACGTTCTTGTAAAACCAGCCAATGAAAACTGGCCTGTATGAAACTCATTTTTAAGACATGCGAGCAGACAAGCTTCATCAACACAAACTATATGGCTGGATACAAACATTTACAGGCCCTGCACGCCAACACAGGTGTCTTCAGTTATTGCTGATTACACATCTGCTCAGGTTGAAGGTGGCTGGTGCTCTGCCGGGAATTACACAAAAGTCCCTGGATTCCGCACTCATGCGCCGTTAAGAATGATAAAGGTGCAATTTGTCAAATATAGCAGATGCAACAAAGCTAACAGAGGAGTCAGGGATGTGACGGCCCGACACAATCCTGAGTCTAACCAGCCAAAAATACGTCAAATCACCTGTGTGGGTGTGCCATATGTAAAGCATTTGAACTGAATGACTACAGAACTGTCACTGGCAGACAATGGCAGATGGCCTCACAAGCATCATTGAGCTTTAATCACCCATCAACCAAACCTATCTGTGGTGAAAGTCCAGATGCTAATGGACATTTATATTGCGCACACACGCTAATACACACAAACACATGCCGACTGACTGCATTGCTGTGATACAGCGTGCATCCCTCTGAGTGTCACTTAAGAACAGCAGCTCTGATTACAAACCATTAAGAGGTGACTAGCCACGATCAAAATCTATCATTTAACATATATATATAATGTATTATCGCTACCATTAAAACACAAAGCCAGTGACATTACTGCCTGAACGCCTCGCTCACTGAATATGAATCCAAATCTAACGGAGTCTAAATGATTGTGTTTTCATTTCAAACGGCTATATCTATTTGTGGCATAAATGCTAATGATGCTCACTGATGTTTGTCTGTGTGTGATAGAAAGTACTGCTGATTACATAATCAAAATAGCTGTAAAGTTCCAAGGACAGCTGATGACTTCAATAACAGCCTGCTGGGTGTTTCACTTTGATTTCTTTTTGTCTTTATCCCAGCACAGTCATGCTTTGCGTACACTTGGCTAATTACCCAGAAGGAAGGAAGAGCATTAGTCAACCAGTATCATGTAAATACGGCGGAGGAGTCTGAAAAACAATGCGACTAACAAAAGAAGCTGAAAATATGGTCTGACAGCAGGTTTTATGGTAGAACTCAGATGTTGATGGATGATGGAGCTTGATGATGGTCTTTGAGGTTTAACAAACCTTCAGGCTTTTGACGAGGTAAACACCACAGCTAATGTGGCTGATTAGACCTGTGACAAGCACATTATTAGCGCATAACAACAGAGGACTGGGCTATATTTAATCTAAAACAGAAATGCAGCTTGATCTGGTGGAAGATCACCAAGAAAAGCAACTACAAGTGAACAGATTCACGTAAAGCAGTGTAAGTAAAGCTCAATCATGGACAAGTCTCACCCCACTTCCCAGTTGTAGACACCTGCAGTCTAGTCGCAGCAGGTAACTGAGACAACTCCCTCCACAACATGCAACCTGATTCCGGACCATTGAATCAGCTCCCATGCCTCCAATTTTATTCAGATGGAGCGACTAAGCTACACTTGTGTAAAAAAGTAGGAGAAAAATGGCTACAAAAGTGTTAACAATCGTGGATAAGATTAACATCAGTACAGGCTGCTGTAAGATGACAGAAATATCAACAGCTTTGCTTCTGTTTGGTTCATTAACTGCTCCTATAGCAACTGCAAGAGGAATCTGATAATCAGGCAAGACATACGAGATATTAATGATGTCATCAACGCAAAAATGAGCACTTCAACACGTTTTGTCAATGTTGCCATGATAGCAAACAAAAGTGTTTTATTCATGCTGTGCTGGAAAGATTGAAAAATGAGTTCTTGTTTGGGAAAACTTATGAGATCCCCCTTCTTCTTGTTGCATTTGTTTCTACATTTCAGCTTGAAAGCTCATGAACACCCCAGAGTCGGATGAATGACTCGAAACTCAGGAAATGCGGCCATCTGAGGAGTATGTGAGTGCAGCATATTACTGTTATAGTGACTGGTCTCGCCACCTGTACCGGAATTCGAGCACTCAAGAGTAACAACACCAACATCTCAACATAAATTCTGCTATAAATTCACATTTCCTTCATCACAACTTTGAGAAGTCTGTTTAATGTGCTGTATTCACCACAAACACAAATGTTTTGAGGGATTTGATGGTTCCAAGAAGATGACCCCAAACAAGAACTGTGAACATTTGAACTTTTCTTTTGAATCTACATTATAAGTTAACAGAGCATGCTTATGCTCCCCAGAATACAGACCTTTCTGTTAGGATGCTCCAGCCTCTCCTTTTGAGCCACCCTCAGGGCAAAATGTCATCTTTGTACACAAGACACTGAAATAAATACCAGCAGATGGGATCAGATGTACCACTGCAATTTCCTGACCTAATGGGCAGACCGCCATCAAATTTGCTCAGGAAACTCCCTCGTGGCACACTCAGTACAAACTTTTGACTTTTTTACACTGGTAAGGCTTTACAAACCCTATTTGTTGGGTTTAAAGTCCAAAACTTTGATCTTGTAACCTGTGGGACGTACACTCTTTTCATCTTATGCGTAATAGTAACTCTTTCAGTCGATTTACAGTATGTAAGCTCACCTCCCATTTAGTTAGACTGACATTACTGATTGCAAGGAAATCGTCAGCACAGGAAAGAAGCAGGATTAGTAGCAAATCTGAGGGATTTGGTGGACCAATTTAAAAGCCAGAGAAGCAGACATAAGCAGTAGCATGATCATCAAAGTGAGAGTGGTACAGATGTATTTTTAGGGCACTGGGCTATCTGGAAGAACTACATTTCACACTCCTTCTAGTTGCAGTCTTTCAAGTTAGTAGAAAAAGAGTTGTACCAAAGAGAAAAGTTTAAGCGAGAAGAATCAAAACCTAACAGGAGTAACTTGTTAGTCTGAGCGGCGCTAAAACAACATCATAGCTTTTGAAGCTCACAGATGCAGTCAGGTTGGACCAAAGCGGCTAATGTAGATTCAGATCGGCTGTGATTTCAGTGGCTTTCAACCGGCTTGTCTGGAGCTAGTCAATCACACAAAAGAAAAAAATCTTTCAGTGTATATATAGTAAGCCTTTTTATAACGAAGCCTTTTTAAGTTTTTTTTTGTTACTCCTCAGAGCCTTTAAAAACAACATATACTAGAACACAGAGTAGAACAAAATAGGCCTTTACTCCTTTGCAAAACAAGATTTAATGTCCTAACCTTAAATGAAGCCATAAAGGCTGTGTGTGTTTACTATGCCCACTCACAAATGTTTGGCTTAACTGTACAACTCGCAGGGAAACTACTGTAGCTTGTTACACAGTCATGTGACTTCACAGATCTGTAGATGAAGGCTTCATCAGCCTGTTTGTCCTAAATTTAAACTTCAATCTGGCTAAAATAAACACCCAACAGTATTCAATTAGCAGTATTTCTCTGTGATCAAAGTCTGCTGTTTTAACTAGAGATACCAGCAAGGGCGCTACGGTGCACACCTCTAAGCAGCTAGGACATCTCAAAGACAATTCTCCATTTACGAGTCATGAAGGACATGTGCACAGCACGGGGGTGAATCACATTGTCAGGATAGCAGGAGGAGAATCTTTATGTGTAGTGTAGTATGGTACCTGGGGACAAACTCCAGATCTAAACCAGTGCCTTGACCGCAGTATTAACCTAATGCACATGTTTTGTTGTGTAGGTTATTGGCATTTTATATTTTCTGTATCTGGAAATAGCAACTTGGTGGACTTGATGGAATGAAGTGAATTAACTCTTTAGAGGTACATTAGCTGTGGTTCCAACTCTTTTGCTTTAATAGCCTTTAGCCTGCTAACATGACACATATTCCAGCAGGAAACAGCAGCTAGTAACAGAAATAACACTGAGGTTACACACAGTTAGCACTCAAAGGCATTTAAGTCCAAAAACAATGGTTAGCATGGGTTAAAAGCAGATAAGCCCTCCTCATAATAATAATGTTAGCATACAAAAATATGAAAGCATATACGACATTTCTGCTGTCTGCCAGCTGCACAAGTTCAGAGCACAGAAAAGCCCTCTATCTAGATGTTGTATTAGCAATGTTAGCATCCATGAAAATACTGCTATTTACTACAGATTTATACAAGACATTGGATATATGCCACATGTGTTACATTAGCCTCATACTAGATGCCTGAAGCAGGCAATTAGCTTCACTCACAAGGAAGAGTCTGCACCATTATCAGGTGTCACTAACTCACACTGATCGAACCTCACAGCAAAATGATGACCCAAGTATCGATCACAGAGCCTGACGAACGTTCACACAAGTCACACACAAACGGACAAACCCTTTTTGCATTTTTTTCCTGAGCAGTTTCTCTGCATGATAGCCGATCTTTAATTTTGGGATGAAAGGGAGATTTCCTTTTTGGGATATTGAACATTTTACACTCATTACTTTTGCGATTCATGCTGTTCCTGGCACGAAACAACATCTTATCAACTAGTGCTGATCTCCCAGAAGCTCAGAGTAATTGCAGTTAGTTTTTTCCCCCCCGGTGTGAGCACATCTCGTGATGATGTCGCTCAGAAGCCAATTGATTTATTTCACCTTCAAAGCTGACATAAAAGATAATTACCTTCAGATAATTAAAGTGGTCATTTTGACAACTCAATATAGTAAGAAATATGGACATTATATCATGGGGATAATAATACCCCACGATTCCATTTTGCTATCATCGCTTGCTGATTGTTATTAAACGATTCACCATACATTGTACAAGCAAGCACACAACACATGTACACATAATGATAAATACACACTCAAGGACATACGACACACATATGCCCCTAACCACACACACTTTCACACTTTAACCTTTCTCATTATCGCTTCTTTTTAGCTGAGAACTGTCAATATGCTAAACTATTATCACACACACACACACACACACACACGCACCGTATGTTGCTTGGTCATATAGTGAGCCAACGAAGTTTCACCTCAGCACACTGAGTCAGTCTGTTGGGGACTGACTCCAACGAAATCAGAACGCATCTCATCACAACAGCTCTAGCCTTAATCAGTGATCTGAGTGCAAAATGTTTTAATAGTGACTGCGTTCCCTTTACTTCTCCCTGGTGACAGTTACATTATGTATGTAGTTGAATTAACACAGTTATCATGACGGCTGTGTGACTTTGTTGTGTTTGCTGTACTCTTTTTTAATGTTTTAAAAATTACACTGTTGTGAGTTTGTATGTTTACTGTGCACTACTCTAATGCAATCAGTGTGACTTCATAATCAGATGCACAGCAGGGCATTAATAAAAACAAATTACAGCAAAACTAATATTTTTTACCTGATTCGACGTTGCAGTTTATGTTGTGTGAAGCTGGGTCTAATTTAGCAGGAAAGCTGCTGGAGGTGGTGATGATATTGTGTTATTATGTTTTTAAACGCTAACAATTAAGTCGAATGGGAGCAGCTTGAAGTGATAAACCTACACTGATCCGTCACCAACTCTGCAGTTCCCTTCAGTTCTGCACAGCGTTTTAACATCTTTTCAGCCAACATGTTGGTGTCAAAGCTCGCAGCTGTTTTTAGTCCACTCTCACCGCTCTCATCAACCTCATTTCCAGCATCAACAGGCAGCTGTTTGTGGGAAAAAGCTCTCAAATCTCTTCGTGCGCTACCTGCTCGGCACCGAACCACTAAGTGACAAAGTTAGCTACTAGCTGGTGAACACAGTGGAGCATTTAAAGCTAAAGAGCATTTCCTCAGGAGTTGGTGAAGAGCATAATAGAGTGAGGAGGACAAGACTGATGGATTGTAATGTAGCTCTGAGTCTCTTCGATGTGTAAATAATCCACTGTTTGCAAACACATTAGCCATATCAACTTTTAAATATGACAATATGTCAATGTTGTGACTGAAAAATAAATAAATGCAGGTGTAAGAAACACTAATAACAGATTATTTATATTAAACCAACTTAACAGGGCTGCCAACTTTTCAATTCAGTCTGGAGTTAGATTCAATATCTGTAAAGTCATTTATTATCATCATTATTGTCATTTTATGGGCGTGCCTTCCGTGACTTCCTGTTCCTCCCACATTCTGGTGAATTAATGGAGTGATTTTGTTGCCCAAATTCAGTGACAATAGACACTGCAGGTTGATTGGGTCCAGAAAACAAGCAAACTATATTGTTATTGAACTAGACAGAAAGCCAAGAATAGAGGAGAGGGATAGAATTCTTAGCTGAACTGGTTTGTTTGGATTCTTTTTATTATTATTTTTTATTGATTATGTCAGAGGTGCTTTCACACATAATTTATTGATTTGTCTAAAAGGCAATTTATCTTCTGACACCTTGGCAGCTAGATTAAGCTATTAGCCAATGGTACTGTCAGATAAATAAGAGCTAGGATAAATAGCAATGCATGATGCACTCTCGTAGTATAATCATTCATTAGAAGATGGCTTGTTGATCCCATCTGCTGGTATTTAACTAACCTAAATGATTTGTGGAACTGTGTGTGTAACATGGCTGTTTAGAGTTTAGGTTTTAGGTTCTGTGGAGATCCAGGGCTTGAATCTTCAATCTTGAGCTCTTTGAGTGAGTATGAGGTCACGTGTCGATTGGTAAATATTTCAATCAAAATAAGCGATGAATAAGCATAATAAAATAAACACTTATTATTATCATTATTCATTTTTTTTCTTCTTGTTCCTACAGCTTCACTGTGTATAATGATGTATGTACAGAGATTGACACTACAGACCTGTTTTCATATTCATTGCTCAAAGTGTAAATCTAAGGAGAGAGAAAGAAGAGCTGCCATTTTAAGATTTTTTTTATGTATGCCTTAATACAAGTGTGGAGGAGATCTTTCATATTATTTCTATTATTGTTATATCAAACACACTCGTGCCTACTTCAACACACACTCCCAGGTCACTTTTTAGGTTCGCCTATGCAACTGAATGGAATCCAATTCAACAGATCTGCCACAATTTCCACATTTAGGAAGAGTATAATGTTCAGTCTTAGTTGACATTGTAATTGAAATGTTGATTTAACATTATCTGTATTATTGAGGCTGTGGTGATGTACTGGATTGCATTCACAATTGTAAATAGGGTGGGCAGAACATGAGAAACATTGTACAACACAGTTTCAGTGCAATCCATGTTTTGGTGGTATGTGAGTGACAGCGTGTCTCCAAACCCGTAAAATGTTATAAAAAAAATGGAAAATGATGTTATACTGGTTGATTTTACCACCGAGGTACAATTACATTCATGATTTTTCAGAGACATTCTAACCTAAAAACCTCTTATGAGGAATCGGAGGATGTTTAAGACTGACAGAGACACAAAGCATCCACGTAACCATAGTAACTCACTCTCACTCCTGCTCAGAGGGGGACGGAGAGACCCTGAGCTGCTCGGTCTCGTCCATCTGTGCGCTGTCAGTGTCCTGGCATCATGAGAAAATGACCATGTGAAAAGTCTCTCTGTCAATATGTGAGAGGTGGCAGCCCTGATTTAAAAAGTAAAGTGGAGACAGCTAACAGACAATTATGACCAACATGAGGAAAAGATACCAAGAAAAGTAGTAGGGGCAAGACAGGGAGATGGGAGAAGACGGAGGAGGGAGGGCTGGTTCTTTGGCTGTTGTGTGTAAGTGGCAGTTCACCCCTACACATTTGACATATACAGTAAATGTTACTCTGGTAATCTTGCATAATTATATACATCTCTTGTGACAACATTTCCCACAATCAGCAGGTGGATTGAATAAATATCATGGTGATATGCACCCTTGAATTGTCTGAAATGTCTGAACGCTGATAAGGCCGATGGTATAAAACTTGACATTAAAAGTGTGTGAATGCCTTGAATGTAGTTTCTGTTGCCTGTTGTTTCTTGTGAAGAGGCATGTTTTATAAGCCCCTTGAAATGATTTTGTTCCCCACCTGAACAATTTTATTTGTTTTCTCATTGTCTGTACGCTGAAATAAAGCAGCGATAAATCCCCGAGTCAATTCGCTCGCTTGCCTTTTCTCCGCGTTCCTCTCAATCTCCAGTTCCATCTCTTTGACGCAAACACGCAGCAAGCCTCTCTTTGTGTTCTCATACTTGTGAGGACACACTTTTGGCGAAAAAGAGTTTTCACACTTAATGAAGCTTTTCAATCTTTCATTTGGTGGAGTCGGACTGAAAGTTCTGCATGCTTACAGTTGAGACACGAAGAATTACGATCACACAGGCCTCATCTATTACTCATGATCTCATCAAGTGGTGAAATCCTGAGGAAAGCATTTTCAAACCGCTGTCATATCAATGCAAATCTCCATCACGGGTTTATCCCCGGGATGTGTGTTGATCCTGGGACGGAGAGAGGTGAGGCATATTGATGAATCTGGCGGTAATGTTTCAGGAAAGTTCTTTCAAGGTCGTCCTTTAAGTGCGGAAAACTTTTGTGTTATTTGTTTCAGATTTTTAAAAGAAATAAGGAGACTGCTGTATTTTAAACATCACTTGCTTTAGAGTTATTTAATGCCACAACCTTGTATGAGTGAGGGAACCTCCTGCAGTTTATCTAATTATCACTCTCTGACAGGTCTGTGTTCATGTAGCTCAATGACTAATCTCATTACAGAGCAGTTAAGGATAATGCACATCACCAAGAGCTGACTGACACAAATGAAATGAGGACAATCATATCAGCAGGTTGAGGGTAGATGGTAATATAATTCATTATATGGTCAAAAGTATATGTACAATTCATTTATGTTTTAGTATGGAGCTGTTTTTCATGGTGAGAGCCTCAGCTTCCTTATGCTTCGATACAGTGATATTTTAAATGAGACAGTAGAATGATGATGTCCCCAATTTGGGGAAGGAACTGTTTCGACAATCACACTGCCCCTACACACAATGCAAGGTTCATTTCCTAGTTAGGTGAGGAAGAGGTTCACCGACCTGCACAGAGCCTCAACCCCAGCCTGTGCCTTTAGGATGAACTGGAACACAGAGAGCGAGCCAGGCCTTATCACCCGTCATCAGTGCTCGACCCCAGCAACTCCTGATTTCCATTAAACGTGGCTGTGTGGATTCCAGCTCAGTCACAGCTTTTTTCTCCAATTCATCCATGCTTTATGCACCGGGAGCAACTCAAGTCAGAAGCCATATTCAGATATTACTGGTTACTATCATTTGCAAGGACTAGGTTTCTACTGTCTGTGCAGAGTAATGCGTTACACTATTTTTGCGTTACTATCTCCAAAATAGCTGCAGAAGGACAGCTGGGCATTATACAATGGAAGAGGGAAATATTGTTTGGCTTCTATAGCCTCAGATTAACGTGATCTCTATAGACTATAAACCTTTTCCTGATGATGATCCAGTGATGATCTGCCCAGATGGGTTTAGGGAGGAACCAAACAAGACGCCTCTCACTGCAAAACTGCACTCTGTCTGACCAGAGCCAGTTGGCCTTCTAAACTGGAAGCACTTGCTATACTCCTGGTGCTGTCCTGGGGTGAAAACTAAACAGAAAAAGGTGGAAACACTTTCATGTTGTTGGCAGCAGGCACATAACGTGAACAAACATACCCAACTACATCGAGCAGGAAGAAAAGAAAATATGCCTCCAGTCAGAAGAAGTTGTGCTTATGTTTGACGAACAAAGGTGGCAGACAGTGAGCAATGGACTTGGATTTTCTGAAAAATGTTTTTTGACCCTTTTGATCAGTGGACCCTGACAGACTGAAGAACCATAAATTATCAAGGAATGGACTCCACTTTTTTCCGTCTCTTTCGCTCACCATGCCGGCACATCTGAATGATTTATTTGTTGGTTTTTATGGTTTCCATTAAATGAACCAAACGACTGAATTTAACCTGAATCTAACTGATCTAACCATGTATAGCATTTGACAAAAGTTTAAATATTTATATCATTATGAGCTGCTTTGAACAAGCTTAGAAAGGTTGCCAGTGACCGAGTGGATCTTCATGTCAGGTGGTAACACATTACCGGACTTAGTAACTGTAATAATATTACAGCAAATCCTATGTAGCTAGGGAGCTAACTGTAGCTCAGTCACAACATTTCCAGGAGCTTCCTTCTATTTTCTCCCTACTGTTTTCTTTCACACATGTTCACCATTGCACACCATTTTGTTCAACTGGTTCAGTGCCGGGACCGGGCTGACACAGCTAATACACTATGATAGCTTCCTCTGTGATGGACTTTCCAGCTGTCCATCCCCTCAGTGGTCAGGATTGTCAACAGAGTTGGCAATCGGTCAACAGTACAATCAATGTAGAAGATTCATTAGGATTGATCTCTCTCCCTTGAACAGATTGTGGTGTGTCCAGGCCTCCACAGTGGACACTGGAATTGCAAAGGAGATATGATGGCGCGCATTATGGTGCAACTAGAATGCAATACAGACGCATGCAGTGGACATGTAATGGTAATGCTCTTGTTGCTGCACGGGAGCAAAAGCCCAAAAAATCCCACTGGTCCTGGGCCTTAACCCCTCGTTTAAGAAACAAGTCACGCTGGCCAAAGAGCCCAACTGTGATTGGCTGAGAGTGTTGGGTTGCCATGGAACCCCTGCTGGCAAGCTGATGGGACAACAACAGGGAAACTACTCGTGGTAACCTCAGGCCAGGGAGAGAGAGAGACAGAGAGGGGGGGAGCTTCAAAACACACAAGCAACACAACTGACCTCCACATAATGCAGGTCACTGCTAATGTGCTCTTATTGATGAATACACACACACACACTGGAAGAGGGGGATACAGAGGTCAAAGAGTTTCCCACTGTGACCAATAAAATGTTGAAATCCCATTCATAAATGCATGCACACACACACACACATATACACACACATATACACACACACTGGTATCCACCTTTCACAGGCACCAAGTCTTCAACAGGAAAGTGAATCGTTTGCATCAACGAGCAGACTTCTGATTAGTGCTCATGAAGATCTGCTTCTCATGACTCAAACATCATGGAGTCAATCGTCTCCAATTTATAATGAAAGACCTCCTATCTCTCCCATATAAATTATGCCACTCTAACGAACACAGCAATGCGGGCAATTCAGATCTTAAGACATTAAATTTTTTATGTCGTGTAATGGCACTCGCTGGATTGGAACCGCTTTGAATGTATTGTAGCTCAGTCATTTAGCTTGACAGAAAAATATGAATTAAATAAGAAGAAAGACTGACTTTAAAGTGGGGGCTGATGTTAATTTTCTTACCTTTAAAAATTCAGAAGGGGGAACCTGAGAAAAAAAAGAAAAAAACAGAAAAACCCCAACTGTTTCAGCGCAAACCTCCCAATGGACCGCAGACGGAAGTTAAAAGAGGAGGAAAACAAACTGTTCACTCAAGGAGAAGATACTCATCTTCATCACAAAGTAGCCCTGGTTTAACGTTTCCAAACAACATGCTGGAGCAGCTAAAAATATGATCAACATCATGAATTATACATATTTTCCACAGATCCTCTGGGTGAGCTACGTTCGCGAGCGGCTTCACCACATGATATAATTACAGAGGTTACGACGGTGGTGATAAACACAGTGCAAAGACAAATTAAAACTTGCACTGCCCTCCTCCACCCACAAAGGAATTTAAAGAGCTTGATGACAGAAGACTGCGTCGTGACAAAGCTGTCTGTGAACGAGGCGATTCAGGAGTGAAGACACTTCAAAGTTAACTGCGTTGGACTAACTGCTGCGTTTTGTCGGAGAGAGGCTGCCAGAGCGTTTGTTAGAACTAAACTCCTGAGGGTTTATATGTTCATCAGTCAAGTAAATATGTGGGGCAGAGTTGTATTTGCACAGGGGGTCCAAATCCTCAGTTTAAGGATTTGATATACCCATGATACATCCCATCAATAAAACAGAGACTGACTTTGAACTCCATCGAAAATGCCTGAGACGGGTGAGCTTGAGCCAGCTTTAGCCACACAGCATGCAACATTGTTGTGAAAACAGTCCTGAGAACGGCAGCATCTATTAATATCTATGTGATGCAGCTATGCATGTTGTATACCCATGTCCTATAAGCAAAGAAGTCACTATATATCTCTCCATTTGTAATTCTCACCTTTGCAACACTTCAAACCTACTTTTAACATTCAGTAGGATTCTGCATCTGGGAAAAGTTACTCTAAATTGAACTTAATGTGATGTTCAATTTAAATAAGCCCACTGCTAGTCCAGTATTTATAGCGGGTTTGAATTAGACTAAATGTCTACAGCCATGCTTGTAGCTCTCTGAGACTGTATTTAACCACAGCCTTGCTTTGAGCTACATGCTAACGTGCAAACATCAGCATGCTAGCGTGCACAGAAAGAAAAAGTTAACATGCAGATGTTTACCAAGTAATGTTTACCATGTTTACTATCTTAGTGTAGCATGTTTGCATGCTAAAATTTGCAATTAGCACATGTAAGTTTTGCCCTTGCATGTAGTCAAGGAATGACCCGAGTACTTCCAGTTTCTCCTGACAGTGACACAAATGGCAAATTTCATGGACACCTATTCATTGTTGAGACATGTGACTTCACTTGATCAGAAATGTCAACCTGCTGCTGCTACTGCTGCTGGTGCTAGTATATTTTTCAGTTTACGCCCCACCGCTCACTCACAATCAGTTATCCCACTACCATGTGGTCAGTGATATGCTGCCTGATGTTTCACTTCCATAAACTTTAACAAAAGACTGAACTTCTGCATTTTAACCACTAAACATCTTGTCAGTTGTACATTTAAGGTAACGGGAGAATGGAGCCAAAATATCACTTCCTCAAATATAGTGAGAAAAAAAAATTGGGATTTATATTTTATTGTCTCTATAGTCAATAGAAAACAGCATAAAGTAGCGTTATGTCAAAATGGACCAAAGGCAAAAGATATTCATAGAAACTAAAAAACACTCAGGATAAGTTTAGCGTGGTGAATTTCCATTACTGGGATAATAACCGGCATAATCGTGAGTATCCTAATAACAGTGACTTAAAAAAGCTGTATAGGTCAATAACATACAATCCTTTATTGAGTTCGTATTTGAATTAGATGTTATCCTATCTGTAATGCAATAATAAAACAAAATGTAAGGTAAAGTGATGTGACTCGCAAATATTTTGGCAATTGTGACGTGAAGTTTTTATATTGTCCCATGCCTGATAGAAAATAAATAATGAGCGCAGTCTAAAATTTAAATGATATATATTGTAAAAATGATATCTTGCGATATCGGCATAATGTACCAAAATTATTTTATTTTGAAAAACAAAGCTTGTGTTGATATCCCAAAAGTATTATTCCATCATCTCCTGAAAAGAGGAAACTTTTTGTGTGGCTCCTTCAGCCTTCCATACATTCTCAAGACTTGGAATCTAGAAAACAGGAAGTAATCAATGCATTAAATATGAAATACATTCAGCTCAATACTCTCATGGTGTATCTCATCTTCATGGTGTATCCTCCATCTCTGCAGCTATGCACGGCATTAAAATTAATATGATCAATTAGAAATCCATTTAAAAAGATTTTCTATAGCAGCACTGAGAACATGTTCCATTGTACAGTGATATATTTCTACTGTGTTTGCACATTGATAACATAACTTAAATAGAACATTGAGGGAAGAAAAAGTTCACCATGTAGGAATTCAGCCTCCGGTACAAAGGTTTCCCATTGCTATTCTCAGCACTGCGAGCATCACCATTACCACCCCAGAGCACTACTAGCACACTGGCTAGTTACTGTAGCTCCATGCATAATACATCAGCTCGACATTGAAAGGGCATTTCTCAGAAGAAATGACATCATTGAAGAAATCGCTTATGGAGGGCGGCATCAAAGAGGTGCAACTGCCCGCGGCGCCTGCCCCGGACCATGGCTAAAGCTCCAGTCTGAGCATGAGAACAGCAACATCAAACAGCTGAGATGACTGTGGTTTGGACAGCATGATGCACGTTAGGACACTGTGAGAATGAATGAAATGTCAGGAGGCAAAGAGCTGTTCCAAAGCACTTCCAAATATCGGCTTTGCCTCCTCAGCACTTCTTAAACAGCAGAAGTGGGACTTTTTATGTCTTTAAAAAACAGGGGAGGAAGATTGATTTTCTATATTTCATAGTTTCAAAAGTGGCAGGCCAGCCTATTTCTTTATCTTGCATCACAAATCAAATTCTTCCTCCATGTCTGGTTATTCTTATCTGATGTTCTGATGCTGCTCTGGCCTGACAGTGCTGGCATGTTACGCAATTCTGAATCGCATCAATAAAAATCATCTTACATCAGAAAAGTACTATAGTTGATGATGTTTAAAGATGAGTGTTCCGCAAATATCTATCCATTTATAGTCACAGATGTCCCTTTAACCCATATTAATTTAGCAATAGCAGTGGATACCCATTTCTAGGCCACTACAAGAGAACCAAGTAATGATTTCCAGCCTTGTTTGATTCTTACTCACAGGTCAAAGCTTCATCTAAACATTACATAACATAACTGAAATGATTCTTTAAGCTGCGTGCCCACTTTGACTTGGCTCCATTTTGGCTTCTTTTCATCATTATCTCCAGCAGAACAGGACATGCTGTTGCATTCCCAGCAGCGCTGATACATTTTTAGCAGTTTCTGCAAAACATTGCTGAGCTGCAGACGGGTTTGAATCGTCACAAAGCGACAACAGAAAGCCACGACCAGCGCTTCCCCCAAGCATCTGTTTAGCTCTGTTAGTTAAAAAAGGAAAACTGATGGCCAGAACTCATTTAGCTTCTCACTATGGATGGGACTTGTATATACGGACCGGCCTGTCTGATGCCATTGCTGTGACATATGTGCATCCTAAAAATTGGGCGCAATTTCTCTTTAGCGAATGAAAAAATGATGCCAACTCTGCCCTGGAGTGTATGTGGTGTGGTCGCTTTCTCTGTCTTTCTCTTTCTCTCTTGCAGTGCTATAAATAGTGGAGAGTGCTGCTGTCTCTCATATTTCATGTGTCACTGGCTCCCACAGTCACTGGTGAAGAATGTTCAATGCGTACATACATAAAGCCTCTTCTTGCCTCCTTTTACACTTGTTTCCACTTCCTCGCTCTCCGCACTGCTCTCTAATAATCTCTCCTCTCCTCTACTATGCTTTAACCTAGGAGGCCAGGCCTAAGCCTTGTGCTTCAGGTGGCAGGGGACTAGATGTACATGTAGGGCATTTTAAGTGGCAAAGAAAGAGTAACGATTTCCTCCTATAATGATTGTGATTTTATAGGCCTTTTTAAAATACGCTGACAGTTGTTAATTTAATGTAGTGCAGCACTGATCCAAAGTTTTGCGCCACAACCAGGAGGGTAAATGCACATAAACATTGTTGATGCACCTCAAATGATCTTGTCATTTCTAGCATTGTTTGTTTCATCCTATGCTAACATATTGTTCTCATTAAAGTCCCCATGGATAGAATGCTAGTTGCTTAGGTATAGTTGCGTGTTTCCTGTAAAGATGGGCCGCAGTCAATAGTGCAGAATGCACATGACGGACATTTGTGGTGCCCAGAGGACGAATCCTGTTGACTTTGATCATCCCCTGACATTTCCTCTGATGGTGATATTTGTCATTTAAGTGAATATCTCAGGAACAACTGGATGGATTGTCATCAAATTTAATATAGGCGATTGTGCACTTTCAGCTGTACTGCTAATTAGCAAATTCAAGCATGCTAAAATGCTAAACTAAGACAAAGATAATTACAATTCATTACATGTTAGCATTGGTGTTGTCAGCATGTTTGCATGCTGACGTTAGCATTTGGCTCAGAGCACTGCTGTGCCTATGTACAGCCATGCAGTGCTGTTTGTGTGGTGACATATAGGTCAATCACTCCATCACAGAACTCATGGGCCTCCAGTACAGTAACTGAGATTGGGTATGGTTCACTCTTTTGTTCTTGTTGGTTTTACCACTATAGACCTGTCTGCAACCAGTGTCATATGCAGCATATGCCTGTAAATGCAACATGACTCTTTGCGTCAATATGTGTTTGTCAATCAAATGCAATAAATAATAATGTAATGTGAGTCACAAAGAGGAGAGTAGGAGTCGTACATATCCAGGTCTATAATATAAAGGTCTAGCATTGCAGACAAACATCCAGCTCATTATTGCCTGATCAATGTCTTCCATTAATTAAGCTGAACAGCAAGTTAGCCGATGGCACAGTGTTATTTCTACGCAACAAATCAATGGGATTCATTTATTTAGCCTGAAGGCAAGGATAAGTGAGGACACTGTGATTTTACTACAGCAGCTGAGAGGAGTGCAAATAAGGAATTCCCAGCCTTAACTATGAGCACATGGAGTGCAGTATGTTAGCCAGCTGAGCGAAAATCTCTGAGGGATTTGACCCTTAGCCAATAAACTGCAGAGTCTCTTCATCTCTCAGTCAGACACAATGCTTAGTCATCGGGGCGACGCTCAGCTCAACCTGACAAATCCTTATTAGTCAAAGTTAAAAGGTCTGAGAGAAAATATTTCCTTTGAGCTATGTTCACAAGCTCCTTCTCCGTGTGTGTGCATTCGATCAACAGCTGCCAATGCTGGAGCCGTCTTTGCCTGGCTAGTTCTGGTTGTAAAACACCCGAAAAAACCCAGCATAGCTGACAGAGAGCGCCCGATAACTGATTTACACCAGTTATAAAAAGACACAAGCGTCTTTGATTGCGTTTCATTTCCATCTCTTTCAATTCCCCGAGTGTAAACGTCCTGTTTTCTTTCTGACTTCAAAGCTGATTAAAATACCTCAATCTTCTCTCCGTCCCTGATGAACCGACAAAAGCAACAACTTCAACAAGTTCAATCTGTATTCTAATGAGTTTCCAAGGACTCGGGGTTAAATATAATCATGATGTAATGGTACTGTGAAGATGACTTAACACCACGAGATGATTTAGGATTTTAGGGAAAGCCGTCATATGCTCAATCACTAAAAGGTGAGTGTCAGGTGGGTTTCTATTGATTGCATCTGTAGCCCCAGCGAGGCTGATCAATGGCAGCAATCCTTTTAACTAATCCCAAATCCAGAGCAGTGCACAAACAGCAGGGGCGTGGCCCTGTGATCTGCGGGTAATTTCACAGGCGATGACTGGAAAAGACATCCTCATTATTTGCACTGTTTATTTTGTGTCTAAATATCTCATAACAAGACCTTTCCAGCTAATTAGCTCTGTTAATGTTTTTGCATATATTTCCCTGGAAAAAAAGTGCTTTTTTTTCTTCATCCTGGGTAAAAAGGTTTTTTATTGTGAGCAGTGAAAGCCATTTGACAGGTCACTAATTGCTGGGGCTGTTTGATGGATCAACAAATCTGATGACTCATGTCGTCTTCAAGCACAAAAGGTCCTAATGTTTGCTAACTCATGAGCTCATCCTGGCTATTGTGGTGACAAAATGTCAATGAAGGTAGACGCTGTTGTTAAGGTTAATGGACACAAATACAAAGAGCAAGTGACGATAAAGCACAGTGACCCTTCACTGGCGTAAATGGCCACCTTATGTCTGGGCATGTCTAATAAAGAATTTTAATAGAACTAGATAGTGAACACAAATATGACCTGTCCAGAAAGTGAAAATTGTCCCAGTCCTAAATTCCGTCCATTTTCACTTTGTGCTCCGACAACAGTTGAGCAAGATCGGCAACCAGATGAACCTCGCCTGGGCCATACACCAAGAACGTTGTCTAGCTTCGGGTTTACTTCCTGGTTGTGTGGCTCATTAAATATGCTTAGTAGTTTCCCCTCCTGGCCCTGCCTGTGAATTCCCATGGTTTAAGGTCTTAACCAAAATATTGATTTTGAGCCGATCAAGGCTCCCCAGATGATAAGTTAAGAGACAATCAAAGTTATTACAAGTCATCATGTGGGGAGCATGAAAGTCTGTAGCAAATATCACAAAAATCCATCCATCAGCTGTCGAAATACTTCACCCAAAATCACAAATATCAACATGATGGTGGTGCGAGAGGAAGGGTCAAGAAATCCTCTAAGTTTTTGGAGTGAATGTCTGACGAACATTCTCTTCCATTTCAAATGGAAGTTGATGGCCTTCTGCAGAGGCTAGATGAAAACTCATGGGGTCACCAAATACATTAAGCGGTTTGAGCGGTCAGTAGACTGGAAAAGCACTATAGAAATGCAAGTCCATTTACCAAGGATTCATCCAGTGTAGCCACAAATTTTCAATGAAAAGTATGCTTGAGAAGTCACTGGATTACATCTTGTAACTCGTCACTTGGCACAACACAGGTACTTTTGCAAAGACAAAAGTATAGTATGGACTAGAAATGTATCCAAGTGGAGCACAGTGGCCGTACATTGACACTGGACATGGATGAAAACTCTGCTAGTAGTCCCCTACTAGGCTGGAGCTAAACCAACCTCACTTCTCCAATGTACAATGACAACTAATGGACACAGTAGAGCGTTCAACGAGGAGTGCTGCACGGCTGCCTGAAATCTTTGGTTTGCACCCGTCTGAATGGGACACCAAAGTGCTGAGCAAACCTTTAAGATAAAGAGGAGATTAGCTGCTGTCAGGGCGCTGGCTGGATGTGAGTACAGCGCATGAAGAGGCATTAAAGTCAGACAAAGCTTGGGCTACACTGGCCTGACGCCACTTCCTCAACTGCACGTGTACACACACACACACACATACACACACACACACACACCCATACAAAACCTGCAAGCATGCAAATGTTTGCACAGGGTTAGCAATTAATGAGGGCTTGGGGCACCCAAATGCCCTTTAAAGTTTAGAAAATGCTTATGAAATAAAAGCTGTCCTTGAAAGTGAGAAGATATCATCCCCTCCCGTTTTTGCTGGTGCATTTTATTTATTTATTTTTTGCGTTTTACCCTCTTCATATGTAATTGTTTGAGAGGTCTTTTTTTTTCACAATTTCCGCTTCAGCTAATTTTTAACAGTGCATTTAGGGTTTGAAAAATGAAAGAATTTTTGGTCAGATACAATCAAGGACAACGCCTGAAGCAAAAGAGTACACTGACACTGTGCAGTCTGCAACAGACCCCACACAAACCACCATGTCAGCAAAATATTCAACAACCAACAGGGTAAAAAGCAAAAGCAATGGCGCCAAGGAGGGTGGGGATGGCTGAGGACAAAGAGAAAAAGATAACACTTTCACAAATTCCAATCACTGGGAAATGTTAAAACAAATCTTTGAGGTGCAATATCAGCGTTTATTTGCCAATGTGAAGTGGAAATGTATTGTTTTATTAAACTGGGGAAAACAAGGACAAAAGCCAAAAATAAAATCACAGGAGAGCAAACAATGCCCGTGCAAAACCATTAACTTCACACCCAGATGAAAATTATGTGGAAAAATCTGTATAAATTCATCTTCTGCCAAATCCAAAGAACACAGGCAGTAAAATAAAGCCAAGTGAGAATTGTTCTCATCAAGGTGATAAGTGATGAATGGGTGTTGGACCACCACAATCTGTCATTTTTTTTTAAACTTCACAGCTCCAAAAGCTCTGCGGGACATAATGGCTCTCTCTCAGCAGCGTTATGGAGAAGAAGCTCATTTGTAATTATGTAAGGCCCACTTATACATAAGAGTTCATAAACGCTAAAGGCATGCGAGAACAAAGAGTTGGCTGTTAGGCTGCAGCCAGTCCTCCAACGCCCACCCCGTCAACAACGCACACACAAACACACACACAGCGCACGCATGCAAAAAAAGACAAGGGCAGGCAAAGTCACACTTAAATTTGAGCACACAAAATAAAAGAACCAGCTCTTCTCAGTGAAACAGATGGAGTGAGCAGGTAAATAAGCATTTAGCCCTATTGTGCACAATGTCAGTCCTGTTCAGCCCTCTGAAATCATGAAGTGTAAATAAAGGGCAGAGAATGAGTGTACTTGGAGAAGAACAGAAAGAATAGACGGTAATTCTGTTTTTTGGAGAGCTTTGAGACCATGCTTTGATGGCAACAGTAATCAAAACAAATTTGGTAATAGCAGTGGTATTAAATATAGAGTACATACCAGTACCCATTCTCTAACTGAACATTCATAATACAGTACCATCTAAAAAAAAAACAACTGCCCACATAAACGCCCTTAAATGTGCAGTTATCTATGTTCTTGCAGTAGGCCTAACACATTACTTTGTAAAGCATTTAAGTTATGTGATTACCTTTTTCAGTAATGAGTAGTGCAAGGGATAATACACATACAACTCTCTTACTTAAAAAATGTTGTGTTCTTAGCTTGTGTGCTAATGTTAGCTACAGGTAAGCCTCCACTCAGGGCTTCTGGAATGCGACGTGCAGTCAGTGGGGTTAACGTTAAGATAGCTGTTGATAGTCAGCACATGACTCCAAAAAGGGGGATGGCTCCCTGTTAAACCAGATGTTTTAAGTAACTTGTCCAACACTGTTGCTGTACTGGTTCATTATAATGCTAGTATACTTTTGTAAAGATGTTTAGGTATTTCACCACTAGCAAGGGAGCTTTGGACCGGGACAAGCTGGGGCTAGCTGGCTAGCATGCTAACTTCAGTAGATATCTCTGCAACACAATATATAGAAGTCATAATGTCAAAACAGCTATTTCTTCACATTCTGTTGATAATTTGAATTATCTTTTAATGTATTCAATTGAAATTCTTTCTTGTTTCCAGCCACAGCAAGCAGCTGTTTTCAGTGAAAGATCTGATAAACATTGTACGATAAGTGCGCAGCAGTGGAACACACAGATTGCTGACAGTGCAACTGATTGTTAATACTTGGACATATTATAGACTTACAAAGCTGATGTGGCTAAGTTTTTCTCTTCAACTTGTTGTGGAGTTCTGCAGCTTTAATGAGATACCGGTTTAATTATCATTTTTCTAGTTTTAGGATGCATCTCTACAGCTGCTAAGTTTTAATACAGCATTAACATTTGAGGAGTTTGGCTTATACTGAAATTACATAACATAGTTATGTCAAGTACGTTTGGTGTTGTTACTGACATCTGCCCAAATAAATTTCAAATTTTAAAAATCAGCCAGCCATTTCTAGCATTTTCATTGTAAAAATAAAAATTTTTGAATGACCATTCAGTTGTTTTAAAAATAGGCTACATATGGCACACAAGTGAATGTGGTTTTAATATTGTTCACACGTGTTGCAGAAATGCACATTTGTCCACACAAAAACTTACAGTAACAGACCACGTATAACTCCCACCCACCCACTCACTCTCTCCCTCACACACTCCGAGCTAATTGGGAGTCGCCCCTCGCTGACCTCCTCTCATACACAGAAAGAGTCATCGCCATGACAGCAGGGTCCTGCTCATTATCCCCAACAAGGGTCGGCCTTGTTCGAGTCCAAACGCACCTGGCTGACATCACAGCAAACCCTGAGTCCCTGTTGCCACAGTAACCACAACTTGGCAACCGCAACTTGGCAACGTCCCACTCCACGGGGGATTGATTGGGTGAGCAATGCAGTGAGAGGTGGATTAGGAGGAGTATTATTGTCTCCCTCGGTGCAGAGGGACACGCGGGGTCTGAGCTTTGCCAGACACTGAGAGGATGGTGGACTCGCTAAAACAATGATGACAACCCTGGCCCTGAACTTAACACAGAGATGAAAGATTGCCTCTCATTTATCCATTACTCATTAATTTGCTAATGAGCTGCAGTGATTAAAAAAACACTGTGCTGTTCTTTTGGCAGAGCAGGCGGAGGCCTATTCCATATAGTTTTTGATTGCTACATGATATTATTCGGAGCAGAGTGAGACCGAAATGGTCACATTTTTACTCAAGTGTCTGTTTCATGCACAACCAAATAGATGCCATGGTAAATATAGGTGCAAAGTGATTTTGCAAGTAGAGTTTTCTGGCTGCAAAGTGCACACTCAACCATCGAGTGAAATGAACAAAACTCAAGTGACAAAATGATGCCTCCGACAAACAACCATTGCCCTCTCCATAGCTCCTGCTCTGCTCCTCTCTCCTCTTAGGGCAGAGGAGAAGAGGGAAAACCACTCAGTGCCTGAGACAGGGAAGCAAAGTGCAGCTCTTATTTGTCATCATCCATTAGTGAACCAGTGGGACCCAAAAGTGGAAGCTGCAGAGAGAGGAAATGGTCCGAGGTCATTCTGTCGCCTGATTTTTGCACCTGATCAGTGCTACAGGTATCACTATACTGTGTATACAGCATGGGTCAACACTAGACCTCCATCAGCTACTTCATTCAGATGCACTCTGGTTTTAGTTCTCCACTGGCTAGTCAGGTAACCTGGTTCCTCTCCACTGTAAATGTAGGAAGTAGCATGCTCTCTATACAGCGAGATGCAAAGTAACGGTTTGTAGGTTGGATTGGTGGATTGAGTTGAATGCAGATGACCAGGTTTCGCATCCAGTTACAGACCTGCAGTTAACATTCTCCTAGCACTGACATGTCTAGAAATGGTTCTATATGTTCTGCTGTTTGCCTGAACCATGTGCTCCAGATGTCATCCCGACCTTATCAAGGAGATTCCCTCATCCTTAGAAAACGTACATAGTTTGAGACGGATTTAGTTTGGTCAAAATGATGACCAAATGCAAGTTGAAAAAAAAAGCTACGAGAGTGGCAAAACATTAGAGTATCATCTGCAAATATGTTAATATTCAATTGTGATTGATGAGGAAATCTAATTAAATATCATTAAAACCGGAGTGGGCAGTTTATATAAGATGAGGAGATTAAACATATATAAGGCCATGTAGAGGTCAACAAACAAGATTGCACAATGTAGATGCAGTTATTCAACATTATTTTTCAATATGGCGGCGGCAGTAAATGTGTAGTGACCGAGCTCTAACACAGTCCAGGACATTAGACAGGAGACAAGCTATATATTAATTACTGGCATGATATTTTAAGGCAGGTTAGATCATTTTGAGATAAGACAGCAATAATACCACCTGTAGATACCAAATTGGTTGCCATTGTGTTATTGTTCTGTTTTTTGTTTTGTTTTAATGTAAATCCATTGGTTTAACATCGTCTGTAACCCTGTAAAAGCCTGTCAGCCACAACTCTACAACATATGTAGTTAATATTTATTTGTTCTACATCTGTTGCTAAATTTCCTATTTTTGTGTTTTTATATATACTGTTTTAAATTAATTATTTTACCATTGCAATCATTTCTTTTACAAATTCTTACACCTATACCTTTTCATTAATATGCTTCGGCAATTCTAACGTTTAGAACAGCGCTACGTAAATACATTTTATTTCCATTACTACGACCTGCCAGTAAACATGAGCCATGATGGCGCTGACTTGTCCTGCTTTTTGCATCTCCCACTGTGTTTCTGCTCTGAACGGTTCAAGGAATAAAGAGGTTGTGGACCGGGCAACCTATCTTCCCCATCTACTGACCGAGGGAGGGGGGGCGCCAGCTGTGATATGAATCAGATGCTGCCATGATTGGAATACAATGACCTGGTCACACACAGCCTCTCTCTCTCTCTCTCTCTCTCTCTCCCTTTCTCTCTCTCCATGTGTCTCTCTTTCTGAACAAGGTTATCAGCAGAGATTATCGGGTTAGGACAATAGATGGCTATTCACATTGGAAGTGAATGGTTTTGGCACATCTCACATAGGTCTGTGGTTGATTTAAAAAATCAAGAACCGGAGAAATCTTGTACGGAGATAATTGTCATTTTTATATTCCTATTATTGTTAATGGTTGTATTAGTAGTACTAACAGAATGACTTTGGGCTATGGAAATAATCATGTTACATATCAGATAATATCAAATATTTTGATATTATTATATGTTGAGAATTTACATAATCATAATTAGTAGCAGAACTACTCTTACTTGTGTCACTATGAAGAATTCCCCAGGTAAATACAGCTGCTTCTTCTATATAATCTTACATAACGTCTACAGGGGGTAGATGGAATAACATAACCACTCATAACAACTTTAACTTTGAAGTTACGAAGGCATGCTGCTACAGAAGTGGGTCATATGATGTTTCATTCTAATTAAGTATTTGTCAACCCCCCTATGCACTATATAAAGTATGTGTAGTATCCCTGATGCCTCGTCTCAACTGGTGGAGGCTGTACTTCTTTCTAACTGCAGTTTGTTCCTGATTTTTAACACTGTTCTCTTTGAGGTAATGAATAATTTAGCAGTTTTTGGGCAGATGCGGCAGCTGTTTAGGCACAGATGTTCTAACCGCTTCTGACGTCGTGTTAGTTGTCACATGACACTCGCACATTAAAGTGCTGATTGCCACACCTTTTTATCAATAGCTAACAGTGCAAATTGGCATGCCTCCTAATTCTTATTCACATGTGAACCACTCATTGGAAATAGGCTACTTATTTTCAACTGGGGTATATTTGTCATAGTTTTGGCCAATATTTCTACAGGTAATTAGGGATGGGCGATATGGAAAAAAATCAAATGTTCCGATTTTGTATAATTATTATCACCAAAAGCCTCGATATTGATCTTGAGACAATATTCGAGGGATAACAGTTGGTGCTTTCACAAATATTAACAAGTAGAATCTGGTAAGTTCAGAAAATGACATCACTTTACTGTTTTGCAGCCATGAAAAGACACACTTATGCCATATTATTGTTATAAGGGTTTACAAAATCTAAAACCATATTTAGTCGACTATCACAATATTGATATAGCCAGCCAAGCAAGCCCTACTGGTAATAATAATGCTGTAACACAACAAGTTAATTGCTGAGATCCTAATTTAAATTCAACAACATAGTTGCCGGAGCTTTGCGTTAAAGCATGCGTGTTTCTGATTGGTTGTGCTGATCTCACTATGTCCCATATTTCAGCAATTATTTTAAGTAAAGTGTTATTATGACCATAAAAATAGTGGCCAAATCTACTAACATACAGTAAATCCCCAGTTGTAATAAACCTGAAAAATGCTGTTTTCATTATTTCCAATGGTAATTCTCGCAATATTCCATCAATCATTGAACATAATCAGTCCAGATATGATCCACCTGCTGGAATCCTAACTCCAACCTTAAAGTTCAAACTGCGCCTGTGGTCTATCCCTCATTACTAGTTTTCCAGATTAATAGCATTAGTCTAGACCAAGAGATCAGAAGGTTCGACATATTTTGTCTGCAGGTGTTGTACAGGGGCAGTGATTTATGTCTCAGATCTGTGTCAGTGAAAGGTTATTAAGAGTTTGTCCACATCACATGTACCATCTTCTTAATATAAAAACTTAATGAAGCCTGTTGAGGCTGCAGCAGCCGAGGCGAGACTTCGGAGAAGGGTGATAACACGCTCTTAACACTTCTCTGAACCGTGGCGAAGTGCATTACTTTTCAGACTTTTCATCAGGGATGCAGCTAAACGGTCACTCCACCATCCACCATGAATCTTTGGCAATTAGACAGAGAAATGGAGAGCATGGTTGGGGTGGGGTGGGGGTGGGGGGGGGGTGGGGTGGGGTGGGGTAGTCTATTATACCCCAGAGTAGCAGGTGAATGTAGAATGAAGACTTCTGGCTTCCTGTACTGCTGCTCAGCGTGTGACAGGAACGTGTGCAGCAACATCTGGGAGAGGAAGCTCTTTGATCAGTTAAATGTTGTGTGACGAGAACACTGGCTGGCGGTATCACCTGTGTGTGTTTAAGTGTTTCGAGCTCCGCTTTGAGATGTTGCAGATCTAGCTTGTAGCAGTCAGTAAACTCAAGCTGTTTGTGTGCACTCTGGCAGACCAAATGAATACTGCAGACAAGGAGTTGAAACTGTGATCACGTTGGTGCCAGAGAAAAGAGCTTGTATAAAAACACTGATGATGATATCTATTTTAGATTATGGAGCCAGATAATGGTAAATGAGTGGTTCCCAACATCAAGGTTGGGACCCCTCCAGAGTTCGCAAGACCAGTCTGAGCAGTCGCTGTGTTTAAATTTGGACGTTTGTTTTTATTTTGTATTATGAAATATGGGACAGCTTTAACTCTTTACGTCTCTAAAAAGAATTGAATCAACCTGAGAAGGTAACGTCACTCGGCAAAGAACTCAGACATTTGAAACCTGTGACAATAAGCTACAGTTATACATTGCTTTGCTTTAAAGATATAATATGTAACATTTCCACATTAGAATGGTCTATAGACGACTACATCTCTGTTAGTTGTGTATTGACATGATCCCAAATGTTTCCAGCAATGTTCAAACCCAAATAAATATAGTTTAGTTCACGTAATGGCACATTTCACTCGGTCGCCAGTTGGTATACAGTAACTTCAAGAAAGACATCATGATACACAGATTTTCATTGGCAATGGTGGTTGTTCAACACTGAGGATAGCATCTCTCATGATGCAAGCTACTTTAACAGCGTCATCACACTATGTCGTTTGTTTTCGTTGTTTTGATTGAGAGACCCCGCAGCAAAAATTACATATTGTACATTTAAAGCGAAAGTTTGGCATTTTGGGAAATCTGCTCATTGTTTTCTTGCCATTAGTTGTTAACTCACTTATCCATCCTTTAAATATGAAGCTGTTATCATGTTGATCTCACCATGCAACCAGATGAGGCTCCAGGAAGTATGTACAACCAGCCAAGACGTTATCCCACACATAACCCCCTATTTAACCAATTGTTGTTTTTTACACTAAGTCTTTATGCTAAGCTAAGCTAACCTGCTGCTAGCTGTAGCTTCATATTTAATAATATATACGAGAGTGGTAAAGATCCTGTTGTCTAACTCGATTGATAAGCACATTTCTGGAAATGTTGAAGTATTCCCCTAAGGGAGGGCAGCCCAAAATGGGGCCCGCGGGCCAAAGTTGGCCACCACAAGGCTCAATTCAACCTGGCAGATGTTTCGAATGAAAAGAAATTAAAAATGAATGTAAAAATAATTCTAATTATATTTATGCTGTTTATTTGTTTGTTTATATGTAGGATCCTTAATTATGAAGTACCATTTTCTTTTGGCCCATGGCCCACCATTTTGAGTTTTAGCTCTCCAAGGAAAACATTTCGGGCACCCTTGCTTTAAAGGGTCGCATGCCAAAAACAATGGGAAGCACTGTTAAAAGTGAAAGTCAGTACAAACACTAGAACCCTTAAAAACAACTAAATAATATGAAGAACACATATCTACCACTACTGATCCATTTGGATTGGTTCTAATGTTAAGGGGCTGTGGGACTCTCCATTGGTCAGGTGGGTGGTTGCATACTTACAGATCCAGAGGTGTAAAGGCAGATAAACTAGTGTCAATTCTCTTTTCAACCACTCAATAAATATTCACATATCACCATCACCACTAAGCTTGGTCCAGTCATTTCCACGCTGCCATACCCACTGATCTCTGTCATGTTTTTCCTCTCCAACCTAATGGAAAACATCTGCTACAACATACTGTAACATGCACAAATAGGATGGTCAATCTGAAATAAGCTGTCTGTTTAAGCAACTTAATAAGACATTTCACTGTCAGACACAATCTGCTCTGCTGGTCTAATCAGAAGCCTCGCTCTGGCTTCCCCCAACCCCCCAACGTCCATCACATTAAACTTCTTATTAGGGCTGGGTAGCTCCTCCATCTTGGGAGTGATCTGTGATGTGGAGCACGATAGCCCATAAGAGGAAAGACGGGAATTAACTTTAAATGAGGCATCCTAAACTGCCATGCAACCCACAGCGACTGGAGATCCTGTGAAGGCTATTTCAGTAAGTAGGCCCTATTTTCTGCCTGGTCACAGAGCAGAAATCCACAAACAATCAACATGAGCAAACATCATGGTGCTCTCTGTTGAAGCAGTAGTCTTGGCAAAGTGATGAATGAGATTAATTACTCTACAGTGGGGAGGAGAAACAGCCTGGAGCTGATCACAAACACACTGTGGTGTTTTTTAGAGATCAACATGGAGCCATTCAAGCAGGCAGGCAGGCCGGAGCTGGAGCACACAGGCAGCAAGGTGCTCTTCATCCAGTCCACATGCCTGGTGATGGCTGAGGGGAAACACATATCCTGCTCGTCCCAGTGTCGCCCTGCACAGGCAACACAAAGACGCTGCAGCCGCTCACGAGGAGCCGCTGTCACTCGCGTTCATCGAGCGAATATCGCTCAAATTTCGCTCAGTCTGGAAGTAACACCGTTTTCGCATCAGCCAAACCCCCTCCTCCCTCCTCCGACCCCCACACACCCCGGCCTCGGATGGATGGATGGATGGATGGCGAGTGAAATGGGGGGGTTTCCATTTTCAGTCCACGCACCACAGCCCTTTAGCGCATCATAATACCAAAAAGGAAAAGAAAAAAAACACAATCCACACCACGCCTCGGAATAAACTCACACAAAATAGCGAGAAAACATCTGGCACACACTCCGAACAAAACACAACAGCCAGCCATATTCCCGGCAGGCTGTCACATTCAAGCGTTTTTCAAGCATTCGCACAGATGGGAGGTGTGAGACGAGCGGAATGAGGAAACTGGAATGACATTGCGCCTGCTTACTGTAAAATAAATTCCCTCGGGGGATGGAGAGCCTCCTTTTCCCTCTTGACTCCCCTCCTTTCCGACGTGCGAATTCCCCCCGAAATTCAGACCATGCAGAACAGGTAGTCAGTCATTCCACCCTGCGAAGTATTTCGGTCCAGCGCGGCGTGCGGGAGGAGAAGGCAAGCCAGCATCCGAGAGGAGGGAGAGCCAGCTGTGGGGAGGAAATGAGGAAGGAAGGAAGGAGCGGCCGGGCCGGAGCGCTGCGCACAGGAGAGGAGGCAGGGAGAGCGGCAGAGGTGCTCTCTCTCTCTCTCTCTCTCTCTCTCTCTCTCTCTCTCTCTCTCTCTCTCTCTCTCTCTCTCCCCTCTAGTTCACAATACAACATCCCCCCATCCCCGCCAGACAGACTGACAGACGGCCTGGGTACCAGTGTCAGCAGCGACACCCACCGGTGATGAGAGGAACTGGTGTATGGGGGGTGATTAATGCCACCGGGCGGCAGCGGCAGCTGGAAGGGGGAACGCGCTCTCTGTGGCTGAAGATGATGCTGCAGCTACGTCAGGACATCATTAACCCTCTAGGCGCCAGAGTTTATTTAGGAAAATATTCCGTTTGGATTGTAAGATTTCAAAAGGCTGTAGCTTGGAAGTGGTGAGAGATAAATTCATAGTGTAAATGAGAAAAATATTCATAATGACCTAAAGTTTGTGATGGGAGTAAATTTAATCATCTAATTTGCATATTGTGACGTCACCAGGTGACTGAAAGTAACTTTCAGTAAAACTGATTTTTGAACATATTTACACAGAAAAAAAATATTTATATTGTCATCTCATCCTCAAAATAAAGGAACAGGAGTTTGATTGGAGTAAATTTACTAATCTAATTTGTATGTCACCAGGTAAAATTCAGTAAAACGGAATTCTGAACATATTTACACAGTAGATTTTTTTTTTTTCATCCTCTCATCCTCAGAGTAAATGAACAGGAATCTGATAGGAGTAAATGTCCTAATCTAACTTGTAAAAAGAAAAGAAAACTCTCGCCGTGATCAGCGTGTGTTGCTTGTGTGACAGTGTGCGCAGCTGCAGCATCGTCAGTCACTCGTCTCTGACGAGCGATCGTCATCAGAGGGCAAATCGTCCCCTTCTGAATCGCGATCAGCAAAGATCTGTGCAAGCACCTCATCCACACTGTAAAGTCTTTTGGGCATTTTGTTTTTTATTACAAAAATCGCTATCTGTCTCTCGATCTGTCCAGCACACTTCCGCCACCGCTCCGCGGCTCTCTCCTCTCCCACTCTGCCCGCTTAGCCGCTGCCGCTCCGACAGCCGGTGTCGGGTTTCAAACTTTTTTTTCTCAGGTATTTTGCATAGAAACACACCCCCGAATGACGTCAGGATTGAAGCTGAATCTATTGGCTATCTAGTGGTAGCAAGCAGTAACAGCACAAGGCAGTAAATTTAAAGATATGGGCTGTTTTAATGAGCAATGTTGCCTGTCGCAATAATGCGACTTTGGCGCCTAGAGGGTTAAGCTTCAAACTTGTACAAACAAACATCAAGTACAACTAAAATCCCAATCAGTCATCATTTATTGCAGACGGAAATCATATCAGAGTGATTTTTAAATTCATCATAAATGTTTTGTTGTAATTTAAAGGAAGAAAATAGGTACTTTAAGGGTATGATACACATCCCATATTGTAGAGTCAGGTCTCAATCAGGTCTAAGTGTTCTAAAAATACTGTGAAAGTATCAAAACACTAAATCCATGGATATCTGTCAATAGCTTTTAGATAGGGGCAAATAGAAGATACAGAGAGTCTCCCTATTATCATACAAACTCTAGAGCACAACAACACCAGCTTCAGCCATTCTCACGCCAAAGAGTGTACTAGACCCACAGCACATGAGCGTCTCACGTTCTGCCGCGCTTAGGTGTATCGCAGGGGGCGATAATGACAGAAGCACAGGACAAACTTTGTGTTATGAGCTTGAACGTCCATGTCTCGAGGAGGTCGGGGTTGACGGCCACAGGACGATCACACAGGGTTTGAATTGTGTGTGAAGCCATAAGTCAGTGATTTTAAGCCAAACCATGTTTTTTTCCTGAAGCATTTTTGATGCCTTTATTTTGAAAATGTAACCAGATGTTGCATATTTATTGTTGCTAACTTGGCTACAGAATGAGACCATGCTTGTTGTCACAGCTAGGCAATTTTAAATGCAACAGCAAGGTGGACCGCTGGGTCTATTACATGCTTGGCATGATACTGGGTTGTTATCTCACATAAAAGTTCATGTCATGTAGTTTCATGTAGTTGAAGCTACCCTCTAGTGTCACAGAAACAGATGGGTCTCAGCTGTTGGTAGGTATCATTGAAATCAGCTGTCATATCTAGGCCCATCTAGTTAGCACAGCTATCATATTTTGTAAAACTACTGTATATCCAAATTCTATGTGGGTGATTGCTGAAATTCCCAATCAGATCTTAGATTTGGATTGTTCACAGAAAGATCGTATATACAGCGTATATTTCCTGGTCAGTTATTGTTTGGTCGCTCTTTCAGCAAATCAAGGTACAAGGACAAGAAATGTGTCCTTGTTAGACAAGAGGATATTATCTTGAAAGCTAATGAAGCTCTAGCTAAAGTTCAGACAGGAAGACTACTCTTTCGGATGCTCATTCTTTAGTTTATATCCCATACCATCCTTTCATTCACTCCTCTCACTAATGCTCACTGATAATTGCCTGTCATTATCAGGGGCTGTCAATTGATTTCAGCTGCTCACATCAGCCAGGCACATCTATCCATTAGCACAGCGACACACCTTCACTGTTAGCCTATCATTTTGTTGTTGTCTTTTTAAATCTGATTGTCTCCCGGCCTTTAGTTCTGTCATCCTGCTGTTTTGCATGCGCCCTCCACCTCCCCATCACTACCCAGTCTTCACAGATTCACCAGCTTCATCATTTCATCAGCCCATCTGTCGCAGAAGAGTCATCAACCACCACCACCACCAGTGTCTGGACTCCATGGGGGGATACTTCTTTCTGCTGCTGCTCAGGGCAGACACCCTTCAATCATTAAATCTCCCTGTAGAGTCCTGTAAGCGCCAAAGACTTTCTGACAAGACGCATTATCACATATCATCTGATGTTATATATCACATATCATCTGCTGTAATATATCACATATCATCTGCTGTTATATATCACATGTCATCTGCTGTAATATATCACATATCATCTGCTGTTATATATCACATGTCATCTGCTGTCATACATCACATGTCATCTGCTGTCATACATCACATGTCATATGCTGTCATACATCACATGTCATCTGCTGTCATATATCACATGTCATCTGCTGTTATATATCACATGTCATCTGCTGTCATACATCACATGTCATCTGCTGTCATACATCACATATCATCTGCTGTTATATATCACATATCATCTGCTGTTATATACCACATATCATCTGCTGTTATATACCACATATCATCTGTTGTCATATATCACATGTCACCTGCTGTAATAAATCACATGTCACCTGCTGTAATATATCACATGTCATCTGCTGTAATATATCACATGTCATCTGCTGTAATATATCATATCACATGTTATCTGCTGTAATATATATCACATGTCACCTGCTGTAATATATCATATATCACATGTCATCTGCTGTCATATATCACATGTCATCTGCTGTTATGTATCACATGCCATCTGCTGTCATATATCATATGTGATGTATGACAGCTGTCATATATCACATATCATCTGCTGTCATATATCACATGTCACCTGCTGTCATATATCACATGTCACCTACTGTAATATATCACGTCACCTGCTGTAATAAATCACATATCATCTGCTGTCATATATCACATGTCATCTGCTGTAATAAATCACATGTCACCTGTTGTAATATATCACATGTCACCTGCTGTCATATATGACATGTCACCTGCTGTCATATATCACATGTCATCTGCTGTAATATATCCCGTCATCTGCTGTAATATATCACATATAATCTGCTGTCATATATCACATATCACCTGTTGTACTATATCACATGTCACCTGCTGTCATATATCACATGTCACCTGCTGTAATATATCACATGTCACCTGCTGTCATATATCACATATCATCTACTGTCATATATCACGTCACCTGCTGTAATGTATCACATGTCACCTGCTGTAATATATCACATGTCACCTGCTGTAATAAATCACATGTCACCTGCTGTAATATATCACATATCATCTGCTGCCATATATCACATATCATCTGCTGCCATATATCACATGTCATCTGCTGCCATATATCACATGTCACCTGCTTTAATAAATCACATGTCATCTGCTGCCATATATCACATGTCACCTGCTTTAATAAATCACATGTCACCTGCTTTAATAAATCACATGTCACCTGCTGTAATCTATCACATGTCACCTGCTGTAATATATCATGTCATCTGCTGTCATACATCACATGTCATCTGCTGTCATATATCACATGTCATCTGCTGTCATATATCACATGTCATCTGCTGTTATATATCACATGTCATCTGCTATTATATATCATGTCATCTGCTGTAATAAACATTTTCTTAACTTCATTCACTTGTCTCTCCTGATTGAAATGCGGGTTTTTTAGAAGTCTGTTGCTCTCTTTGTGTTGTATGGCAGCCCGCTGTCTGGCTAATGGACAGTGTGATCATCAGCCTATTATAGTCAGAGCAGTTACATTACCACTTTATGGATGGTTTAGGTATATCTATCAGCAAAAATTTAATATAATATTCATAATTCTGAATAATAATCAAACCATTAATTAAAATCATTAAGTTTTCATTAGAGTTTAATTACATGAATTTAAAAATCATTGTGTTTTTGTCCTCGTACAGTGAGCTTTTTATAGCTACAGAGGGAACAAAGTCTGTCATGTTTCTACAATAGCTCAGAGTGGACAAGGAGATACCACTAAATCATACATACTGGACCTTTGAATAAAATTTGATTGAAAATAGGCAAAGGGAGTTTGCTGTGCATAGACAAATTATCAGTGGAATTCCAACCCGATTGGGAGATCTGTGAAACCAAAGACTATTTTTGAAACCAAACAAATGCTTTCCCTTAGGTGACTTTTTGTTTTCTTAAATGAGTGCAATGAATATTAACAGAAAAAAACAAACAAGAAATCATTACTTACTTTATTAAAGACACTTTCTATTATTACATACAAAGAGACAAAACCTCGCTATAATTAAGCTAAGGTTAATGTATTTGTGAGGCTGAGGTTAGGTGTGCTAACAGGCTAATCTTTCCTTTTAACACCCTAGCTGATGGCAGGTTCAGGATGCACATGTTTTCAGTATTCACCTTCGGACCACATTCCATCCCACTCTGTGTCCCACCAACTTTGAAACCAAACCTTCCCCTTTTGTTAAATTGACTAGAATAGAAAATATAAGCACAGACACACGTGTCAAATCAGGACAAACCCTTTACTAGAGGGAGTTAGAACAGGCTGGAAAAAGTTTGTAACCCAGTTGAACTGAGCTCTGTATATCCTCTGACTCTTTTCTATCTCTGGCTCTGTCTATATTTGTCTCCCTCTCTTCCCGTCTCTCTTTTTTTCGCTTCCTCTTTGTTTAACATTTCTTTGTTCAGTCAACTGTAAGCTATTTCCAAATGCCACAGTCAGTGGCATCAATGGCAAACTAAATCTTGCACACATTGTTCTCGCATGCACTGTTTGCTTCATTGGACAAGAAATGACTTTGGATGTTTAGATTATCTACACACATTGCAGCCAAAATGTCATATTTCAACGGCAGGAAGAATCAACGGATAAAATATGAATCTATATAAGCATGCGCGCGTACTTATGGTGCACAATTTTAAGACCCTTTATTTGCTGTATCATACCCGGTATGCTCTCATGCACTGTTTCTTGCAGTATACTCCATTTGAGCTATTCTTATCTGTAGCCTATCCTCCACTGCTCTAATGACCTGACATCTCCACGGG
Source organism: Pagrus major (assembly GCF_040436345.1). Lineage (NCBI taxonomy): Eukaryota > Metazoa > Chordata > Actinopteri > Spariformes > Sparidae > Pagrus > Pagrus major. Next base: position 7,940,640 of record NC_133235.1, read on the forward strand.
GATCATTAAAGTTTCATCTGACCTAATCTAAAAATTGAAGTCCCCTTAAGCAAGGCACTTGTCTGCTCCAGTAGAGCTGCTCAGCATCCATCAGTAGGAAATGTGTGTTGTGCTGAGAGGCTGCTTGCAGGTGTCAGTGTGTGTGTGTGTGTGTGTGTGTGTGTGACGCACAATGCTGCAGGGAGGAACACATACCCATTTAGAGCTATGTTAACACAAAAGGATATGTCAGCCCTTTGGTTATTGGATTAGCAGACAGTGGTGATGAGACGGTGAGGTGATTATGCAGAAGTGGTGAGTTGTTATCTGCTCAATGCCGTGTCTGGCTTTTGCATCTGGCAACGACAAACAAACACAACACCCACCTATCACACTGGCGCATGGTGATATCATGCGGGAGAGAGACAGGAAGAAAGGGAGAGGGCGGTGGAGTCAAGACCTAACAGCCTATCAGCCTGTGTGTCTATGAAACAATAATGAGGTTCATGTAAATCACAGTTTACCCTTCATTTGCCTTTCCTCCATCCATTTATCTATCAATTTATGTCAATAGTGTTACCTAAGGATGTGAGAACCAGGCTGTTTAAAAGTCCAGCTCCAAACATATAAATATTCTTATACATGATTGGAACACCCCTCACCGACAAACAACCATGTGGTTGTCTGTTCAAGCGGCATAATGGGAAAAAAGTGGGATGCCAAGTAATGTGGTATAAGGATTGACAAAGTCCGTAGATGGTTTCGATTTTTTGATTTGTTGTTTCTTGTTTTATTTTGTAGTTTTAGCCTTTGTGTCATCTTGCCTTCATCATTTGGCGTTCCTGTGTTTTTCCCCAGCCCTGGTGTGCTCCCCGTGTTGTGCATTTGTTCCCCTTGGACTGGTTTTCAGCTTTCATTAAAGCTCGCTTTTTGTTGTGAGTCTGCCTGCTTCCATGTCTTCATTTGGGTCCTGTTTTTGTATACCTGACAGCAGAGGGAGGAGGTTGGCATGAATGGATGGGTCAAACACATTCATGGTGTGTGTCCACAAGGGTATGCTTGGACGCAAGGTCTCTCGATGTTCCCAGCATTGGGCGCTTAACAAACACCCTCCTAGAACCGCGCAGACACACCTGGCTGAACCTGATTGGACAAACTGGGATTGGTTTTCTCTCTTTTATGTGGGGCTAAAAGTTTTGTTTCTAAAGAGATTTCAGGTGAGAAATAAGCATGCAGTTCATAAATCTGTCTTCATTTGAACTGGACAGTGGTCAGGAGTTCTCAGAGGGGGAGAATCATGCTGGATGACCCTGATCTGCATAAAGTAGCCTAGACCTCGACTTTATGCAAATGAAAAGCAATACAACGTCTCGTCTTTTCGAAATTCAGCGCAACGCTATACCTGAATGCATTGCGCAGCTGCTTATGACTGGGAAGTGTAGAAACAGTGGATCCTGTGGACACGTACCATCAAGCTTTCACCCAGGAAACCATTGCCTGTGTCCTTTGAGAAACCAAAAATCAATTTAATGTACTTGATGTATTTAAAATATGTAACGTAATTATGCAACGACCATTAAAAGGTCCGGTACTGTCACTGGCACTCTCCAACCATCATATATGTTGGGCTATGATGTTTTGGTAATGGTCATTTTGGGAGTTATTGGCAATCAACGTATGAGGATGTGTTGGACTGAAAAGTTTGGCTTCTAGACACCTTTTAAATCAGGTCTTAATATGTGATCCATCTTATTTTTTCTTTTTAGTCATGCTTGCAGCACAGCTCTGTGTATGGAAATGTTGGTCCAGACTGAAGTATCTCCATCCAAAATTGGATGGACTGCCATGAAGTGTTGCACAGATATTCACGTTCACCCCCAGAAGATGAATCCTACTGACTTTGCTGATCCCTGACTTTACTTGCAGTGCCACCATGAGGTTGAAACATTGCTTTAATGGAAATGCTGGATGGATCGCCAATAATAGTTTTTATTGAGAGTATTTCAAAATTAACCATAGATCTTTCTCATCATTACTCTCATATATTTTTTCCAAAAATATAATCACAAACTTAAAAAAAATAAAAAGTACAAAGCATAATGACAACAACTTCTTTAAAGCACAATAAATATTACATTCATTGTACTCCTTTATATTACAAAGGGGAATTATTCTGTCCATTATTTACATCCAAAAAACATTAGAAGATTAAACTGCCATGGCATTGTATCCATTGAATTTACCTCAATATGACTGAAATGTGCTTGCTTGCAGTTTTAAAGAAAGGGTTGTCCACTACATGAATGTCCTGCATCATTTCAATACAGTGTTGCAGGCGTTTCCGTCTGTAACCATTTTATTGTTACAGTTTTCATACTTGCAGCCAAAATGTAAACCAATACTCATGTCTTACGGTGTTTGGTGCTAATTAGCAACGATTAGAATGTGAACGTGCTAAACTAAGATGGCAGACATGGTCAGCATCATACCTGCCTGGCATCAGCATGTTAGCTTTGTTATTGTGAGCAACTAGCATTGAGCACAAACAACTACTGTGCCCAAGTGCACCTCACAGACCCAGTAGCATAGCTGTTGACTCTACTTTGCTTGACTTTGAAAAGATTTTGGCAAGGCAGCACAGACATTTAGGTTACACCACAATTATGGTGGTCTGGCAGATTCAGTAGCATTTCATCTCTAATTTGCCATGCATGCGTTTATGGGAAATGAGTATTTTGTGAGTTCATCAATTGTTCTTTCAAAAATGTGGCCTGGTTTTATTGCAAGCTTTAGAAATATTTCGAACAATGCCAGAGTTATGCTTACTAAGATGTAGGCAGTTGTCTTCCATTCGGACCCATAGTGTAATCTTTTCACTGAGTTATATGCAACACATTATGTGCAAGGCAGCTCTTCCTCTGATAAATCCTTGTGTAGACTGAGGTCTGCGAAGGTTACAGCTCATCAATTGTTCTGTAGTGAATAAAACATGACACGGCCTTCGCTAATGTCTGAATAACATCCTTTTCTGTGAAAGCAAGTTTTAAAGAAAATCATCTCTCTGAAGTTTGTCCTTTATCTAAAATTCAAAGAGACATGAAGAAGCTCTGGTTGAAGAGAGTTTTTTGAAGATATATGAACACCCTGCAGGTCTTTTGATCCACTCCAAACTGCCACAAACCATACATCCATGATGATATTGGATATATGTGCTAATATTGAAGCATCAGTGTATCTTCTCTAATCTTTGCTTTTTTTGTCTGCGCCAGTGTCAGCTTTCATTGGGACTGTTACATCATCAACACACACTGTGCGATCCATTCATCCTCATTGCAATCCATATCAGTCAGAGTTACTCTCTCTGGACAGCAGTTCATCATCCTCAATGTCACTTGCTTCTTGTCCCTGCCCCGAAACATGCACCTCCAGGACTTGGCAAAGAGATTTTTCCCCCACACTTCCGACAGTCTTTGCCATAAGCTGGGAATTTGTTTGCAGCATATTTATTCCCTCATAAGTCACAGTCTTGCTGGCTTGTTTCCGTTTGTGTTCCTGTGACTGCCGTTTATCAGTTCTCTTTATGGGTTTTTGCACTGCATCAACAGCGGCTGCTTCACTGTCATTGTCAAAGGACTTGAGGTGTAATCTTTGTGCTTTCAGATGCCGAGCAAATGCTTACAGCCTTTTCCAAGATGTTCTGTTTCTTTAAGTAAAAGCGTCTGTCTTGTCATGCACTCCTATTATCAGGGCTTTTATCATGGAATCTCACAGTGTACTAAAGTTATAGGATAGACTCTTGAGACACAGGTCTGTCACACATAGCTCTAAGGTACCTTTTCACGGCAGACATTTTGACTTGTCAAAGCAGGAGAAGCGCAGATGTGAACAATAACATTACGAGGGCTCCATTTTATTAAGTGTACCTAAATAGAATGCAGTCATCATTAATATGATATACAGTATTCCACCTGTGCCTCTCCTGCTTTGACAAGCCAAAATGTCTGCCGTGAAAATGGTCTATTGATTCATTCTCTTTTTGCATTCAGTCCCTGAAGACATACCATTCATAAGTTTTTTATTGGTGTACAGTTGCCCTTAAACTTTCCCAGTACTGCAGGAAATGTATCTCCTTCATCCACCAAAAAGACGAATACATGTTGTACACATCGGACGCAGCCTAGGACTTTGTTCTGACGATCATCTCTTTCATCCAGTCTGATCGACACCAAATCAAGCAAGGTAGACATTACCTAATTAATTAATTTTAACTTCAGTTGGATGAATATTATTCATCGCTACTCTCAAATTTTTAGATTTACTCCTGATACCATGTATTGTCCGTTTATTGATTTACATCTGCACATACAATGTAATGCAATTCTATGTAATGTAAACAGCACCAGCTATATATTTGTTGTATCAGTACACTGGGTAGAAAGTATGATGTGGATGTATCCTGGTTATCATAATCTAATGTTGCAGGTGATGGAGTCCCTTATTGCTAGTCTGCTTTACTTAACCCTGTTAGGGGTAGGGCTAGAGGAGGCATGGTGGCCAACAGGACTTCCAACAAGGTTGGTGAGGACTGAAAAACAATTTGCAGTGGGTAGATGTGACTGCAGACTAGGCCACTCAATTGGCTGCTCACGCTTGCAAACCTTCCCATGCCAATGAACATATAAACAACAGAACAAATAGATTGTGTCATGCTATCACTAACAGGTCTGCTATCAAGCCTGTGGATGAAGCTAGGCTAATGTCAGCTTAACAGTTTGAGAGAAAAGTTGAATCTTTGAAAAATGTCCATGAATTTCAGAATATCTTAGTATTTAGTGTGTCCCCTTTTGCTTTAAAGACAGCATGCACACGAGCTGGCATGGGCTCCACGGGCTTGGGTAAAACCTGATGACTCATGTTATCCCAGCATGATCTGACAGTGTTCCACAAAGCTCCTAGTGATGTCACAGAACGCTTGGTCTTCAAGTGCCCACATAAATATTCAATGCTACAAACTTGTGCAGTCCTATAAAATGGAAATACTCCAGTAAAGTAGAAATAAAGCACAAGCCTTAGGATTATATAAATCCATAAGTGTGCTTAACTTCCATCACTGATAAAAAAGTGAATATGAAATAAACCTTGAGATTATTTGAGTTGACCACTGTGTTATACATTAACAGAAAGATTTTTAATGTGCCCTTCTCAGAAGTGGTTAACACTTCAGAAGATGTTCCAGCCTCTTCAAATGACGAGAAGGAGGGGGGACACTTGAAACTGCTATTTAACAACCTGATATGACATTTTCTTTAACTGCAATATATGGTATTTTTTTATGTATGACTAATAGTTGTGTAATGTTATGGGCCATTAATCGTGGCCTGTGTTCTGATTGCGTGGGGCTGCCCATTGTGAAGACAGCAGCTACGGAGAGCAACTGAAAAAAGATAAAGGCAAACTACAGAGAGGTGAAGCACAGCAGTGCAGACAGGCAGTGAATAAGTGAGCTGTGCCTCTGTGGATCCTGTCACCAGCACAGATCTGAAGGTGAAGTTGCACAGCACAGCTTCTGAGGCTGGTGGGAGGGAGCTGATCTCAACTCTATGCCACTAATCAGATTCCTTTTTAACTCCCCCCCCAAAGTGTGTCCTCCTGAAACCCTGCACCTCAAGTACAGAGGAGAGAAGATGTTTCCACAGCAACACAGTTAAAGATGCTCATACTGGTCACTGTTTGAGCTGGAGTCATGGGTGTTTAAAGGTCAACACAGATAGTATTTTGTTGAATATTGTACCTCCTGTATGTTCCTTTTGTCTTTACGATACAGATGGAACTATTAGGAAAAACCCTCACATTGTTGTTTTTCATTAAATATACTTTCATAATCAAGTAGTGTTACGACCCTAGAGGTCATAAATGTTTCCTTTTTGTCTGTTTCAATAACCCTCTTTTACGTGAGTGAGTGAGTGAGTGTGATTGGTTGCAGGTGTGTCTGAGTGATTGTAGGTTGCCCCGGTGAGCTGATTGGTTCCTGCCTGGAAGCCAAGGGTTTAAGGGCCGGCTCCTCTCCAGTTCCTGTAGGCTCTCCTCTGCTGTCCCAGACTACCAGCATGTGTGATTGTGGCCAAACTATGTTTGTTAATAAAACCATTTAAAAATGCTTTGCTGCTGGTGGTGCTTGGAGGATGGGAGGATGGGAAGAGGGGAGTCTCATTTTCATGTTGCGCCAGGGTTTCCCTGAGGCCCTGGTCGTAACAGTAGTCATAATATATTTGTTGATCAACTCCAACAGTGGAATAACAGTTTTATTATGTATTTGTATTGTATCTATGCTGTTTTTTTCCCTTTCAGATTTGTAGGGTGATTATTTGGCAGAGATTGCTGTATTTAATTACACTGACAGCAGTGCCATCCTGTGGTAAGAAAAAGTATCTCCACTTACACTTATCTCCACTGGCATTACCTTGTTTCCAATCTAATTTCACATTAGAAGAGCAAATATCTTCCACACTAATGCACTGAGTGTGTCACTGAGCACACAGCACCTGTTTTTATGCATTGATTCAGTTCAGTCTGGGTGTTTATAGAAGCAGACAGACAATACTGAATTGAAATGGACGACCTCCAGCCTCAACTGGCTGCAAACATCAAGACAAGAAATGATTCAATTAACCATTCTGCCACTCTTATTATGGTTGCAGACTTCTTAAACTTAGTTCAATCCTTGTATAATGAATACATTTACTCATGGAACAGTGCAAATAAAGATGAAATAACACTAATCTCATTGTAAGCTGTATTTTAGGTAGTTCATCCTCCACTACGTCACATTATACCATAGGCTGTAATTTCAATAGCTGTGATAAGAATAAAAACGCATGTCTAAAGTCATAAAACTGCAAACACTTACTGATACCACTGTAGTTACCTGAATTTTGTGCTGCCTTCAAGTGCTGTGGGAAAGTATAACTCTGATGCAATGTAATATTTGGTAATATTATATTTTCCCACTATATTTCATTTCATTTTATTCATTTTTGTCATTTAGTAAAAGTTCTACTTTATCTTCTCAATCTCTTATCTTACCTATATTTTTTTTAATTACATTTATCTAATTTTTTGATTTTTGTAAATTTGTCTGTTCAGCACATTGGGCTGCATGTTCTGAAATATGCTAGGCCTACATGAATAAACACTAATTGATTAACAAATTAATGGAGAGTCCCTTTCCATTTTCTTTAAGCTAAACCATGCTACTCTGCATCAGCCTGCAAAAGTATGGGGTTCCATTTGTGCCAAAAATATGTCGCCATGCGCACTGTCTATGTCTACTGAACATGTGAGAAGACGTTTGTCTATGTCTATTAAACGTTGAACTGTCCTTGTGTCATTTGACTTTGTCATTACATCGTGTTGTTATGATGTGTGTTATGGTGTGTTGTCTTGATGTGTAGTTTGGCAATGTCGTTTTAACGTGTTGTTTGACAGTGTCTTTACGTCGTTACTGCGTGTCGTTACTACGTGTCGTTACTACGTGTCGTTACTACGTGTCGTCTTGATGCGTCGTCTGACAACGTCGTTATGCCTGGCTACTCAGTAAACTTTGAAGTTCAGTGGACACTCCTTAATGCAACAAGCCACAAACTGTGTTTATTGCCAGAATTGGGACTTTTCTTGGAGGGCATTGTTGCAATGGACATTGGTGACAGTTGGCCCTGTGTTTCCAGTGTAATTTTGTGTGAAACTTCTTTTTTTGACTTTTATTCAGATTTTTCTTGTTAGTAGGCTGTGATGCATGAAAAATAAATTAGTGTTAGGGGACAATACTTAAGTGGTACAGCTCTGCTGGGAGGTTCCCCCCGCCACCACGAAGGGTAAGCCGGGAAAGGGGCGCCCGGTGCCACCGCGATAGCCAGGCATAACGACGTTGTCAGACGACGCATCAAGACGACACGTAGTAACGACATATAGTAACGACGCATAGCAACGACGCATAGCAATGACACATCATGACGACACGCCATAACACACATAATGACACTGTCAAACAACACATCACAACACACATCATAACAACACTTTGTCAAATGACACATCATGACGACACGATGTAATGACAAAGTCAAATGACACAAGGACAGTTCAACGTTTAATAGACATAGACAAATGTCTTCTCACATGTTCAGTAGACATAGACAGTGCGCATGGCGACATATTTTTGGCACAAATGGAACCCCATACAAAAGCACTCTACTGTTCCTGTAGAAACTACAGTGCATAACTGCTTGAATCGCTCTCTGCTGGAATATTTTGTTTGTTTGCTTGCTTTTTTAAAATGTGTTTATTTTTAACTCAAATTAAACAGCTAAATGGCTAAAACCATTATAGATAAATTGATGTTTCGGTGGTTGTTTAGGATTTCCGAGGTGAACCGAATGCAGCACGAGCCTCGGTGCTTCTCAGAGCTCTCTCCTCGCATCCTTTTGTGTCTCCTGTCCAATCAGCGCTCAGATGCGGCTCGCTGGCTGCTCATTGGTCGCGAAGGAGGAAGATGCGACGGCCATGGAGAATAGACTGGGGACTTTTCAAAGCATCCCACTGATGTGATTATTATTGTGAAGTGATATTTAGGCGTTGACTCGTCGCGGTATGTAGTGCGGGGCCTGTGGTTTGTTACCTACTGGACTCTGGTCGGTTTCCTGTCTCTGTGTCTGGTTTTGTTTGTTTTGTCGGACCGTTTGATGAGATGTCGGGCCTGTGGCGCGGCTTTGTAGGTGAAGTCACTCCCTAGAAATGTAGCTTGGGGTTACAACACTGCTAGAGCTATCACTGAAGGTAAGAAAAGCCTTAAACGGGACTGAAACGCACTAATAGCTTCTTTATTTATTGTGGGGATGTAATTTGACTTGTGCTCCCGGTTTTCTACGTGACTCTTGACTTGTGGGCCTAACTATGGACGGGCTGCCTGCTTTAGCATGAGATACTTCACACTGTGGAGCTGTGAAATTAAGTGAGCAGCAAGACTTCAGACATGACAGCAATTCAGTGCTTAGTGATAGTGGGCTGCAGGTGATTAAAATCAAATAGCAATATTTATTCATATTTATAGCAAATATTTCTAGGGTGGGCTAATATGTGACTAGATATGTGTACAGCCAGGGGGAGAATGTAATTCAGTATGCTACATTTACTCAAGTAGGCTACTGTACTCTGGCCTGTATGAAGTTCTGAGCACTCTTTTATGTCTCATTGTACTTTTACGACATTTATCTGAGAGCTTTAGTTACAGCTTACTTTATAGATTGTTACTGATACAACATATGTAGGGCTGCAACTAACTATTATATTCATAATCATTTAATCTGCCAATTGTTTTCATCATAAATAACAGAGTATTTCTACACTGTGGTATTGCAGTTTTCAGTTTAAGATATAACATGTAATTTCTGCATTAAAATGTCTAAAAACGACGAGACCTTCTGTTGAATATTTAGTTGAGTTTTGAACTTACAACAATGCTCAAATTCAATAAGAGACATCCCGAATTTTGTTCAAGGTAACGGTGTGTTTTATATGGTAATATATAACATATATGAGCTATATATAATATAATGTATAATAACCTTTGGGTAAATGCCGGATGATAAGTCAGAGAGTGAGGTAGGAAGTTTGTGAACATGTAATGTGAATGAAACTTTAAAACATCACCTCGTCAGTGAACATTTCTGCCTGAGTCATGTCAGATAGATTTTCATCAGCAATGCTGGTTTTTAATAATGAGGACATCAACTCCCATGATGCCATGGTACTTCTTTTTTAGTCTTGTTTTGATTGAGAGACTTGAGAGTGGCAGAATTTACATATTGTGTTGAGATGAAGTCACAGCTCTCTTCTTGTAGGTATTGCTGTGTGGACGATGCACGAGCGATGTCTGATGTTGAGGCCACGTACGCAGACTTCATCGCCTCTGGCAGGACGGGACGAAGGAACGCCATGCACGACATCCTGCAGAGTCCCACCGACCCCGAGGGACGTGAACTGCCCCTCACCCTGTCTCTGTCCCAGCTGCACATCAACGCAGGAGGGGGAGGTAAACTGCTGCATCGTGCTGCTTCAGTCAGCTCCACTTTAGCTTTCATCTTAATCATTTATACTGTATAGTGTACCAGCTGCAGATACAGCAAGGTTTCCAAGACACTTACTGTTCTTCACATCATACCAAACTACTTCATCTGAGAAAGCAAATGTTTCATAAGATAAAATCATGGTGTGTTTTACATTGTTACTTTAATTGTAATCATGGTAGTGTACTGAGATCCAAACTATGGTCTAACAATACATTATCCTTCAGCGTTACTGTAACACTAGAAGATGTCACTGATAAAATGCAATAACTCTCTAAAGAAAATGTTCTCTACACACTGCAGTACATTAAGGAAAATGTTACTGTTATACATGTCAAGATTATGTTGTTTCTCTTTAGCTTCTTGTTCAACATACTATTTGCTCTTGTGATAGCACCAATTTCCAAAATGATGATTTCAGAAGGAGCATGTGTGGAGGCCATACATGAGGGTGCCCTTACATTTATTTAAAAAAAAATAGAGGCTCTCTTGAAGAAAAAAAGGCTAACTCCAACTTATAATACACTCTCCAACTTGCATCAGCCATTGTGTGGCTGTTTGCAAATAAGAGATCTACAGTAGTAAAACAGTTTTTTAATTATCTGTTAACAGATTCTATACTGTATTATTCTCTATGAGCAGATATCTGCATATGAGTGTGGAATCTGGAGGCAAATGACAAGATTTTTCTTGTCTGAAGCATTCCCGTTTCTGTTTGTAGTCCCAGTAGTATTGACCAATCACGCTTGAGCGGGCATTGGTTGCATGGAGGTAAACGGTCCGTGCGGAGAGCAAAGCAGGTGGAACACATTGGCCCAAATGCAGTCAGCTATTGTCTGACGTCGATTCAGCTTTTAATAGATTTTTTTAGATTTATCAGTATTCATATGAATACTGTTTATAGAGTGGCCAAAATATCTTCTGGATGTCTCAAGTTACTCATCAGTGTGTAAACAATGAATGGTGCATGATGAGGCTACAGTTATAGCCTCAAACCATTGCTCAGATGATTGAAAGATGTCCATTCTGACAGTGTTCAGAGTTAGTTCTGTGAATTTGTGAACGGGGTGTGTTCAAGCTAAAACAGGGTGTTAATGCCCACTTGTAAAAATCAGGCCAAAAAAAGAGTCTAAAAAATGTTTTCAACATCTTTTCCTGGCTGTACACAACTTAACCTGTAACATCCACATAACATCAGTATTGCAGTATTTTTTAGCTCTGTGTGCTATATTTCCCTGCAAAACCAATCTCTCACACAGGCAACACCTCTGAAGTTCTGCGTCTTTTTGCCATTACAGTCGAAACTTCAGGAGTAGCAGGCTGGTAAATGACATTTTTGCAAACACCTGGTATTGTTTTGCAATTACTTTGTCTTATGAGCAATTACAAAGTTGGCTGAGATGACAGTTGTTTGATTTAGGAAGGCAGTTATCATCTGTGTGTTGAACATTGTGGTGAATTGCACCCTGGAGGGCAGGAACGATGCATTCAACAATAGACAAGAGTCTACAAAACAATACTAGCAGCTATGTGATTTGAGTTAACGTCGGGAAACATGCTCGCAATGACAAGGCCAACATACTGATGTTTAGAAGGTAATATTTACTAGGTTCACCATCATAGTTTGGCATTTCAGCATGCTCATATTTTTTACTTAGCGCTAACAAGAAAGTACAGCTTGGAATGACGTTAGTTTTGCAGGTTTTTGTTCAAATACGTCAGGACGTCACATAAGTAATTCAATATCTCTTACGATATTTGCGTCTGAACCAACCAAGTCAAGGATTATTTGGATTAAGGACACAGCCTAAAACATGCAAAAACACTGATGTAATCCTTTAATATTCATGTCTAGTCAATATACATTTTCCTGCCCCTCCTCATTTTTCTGCAGACGGAGACGACACAGAGGACAGCCAGAGCTCCTCTTCCTCCTCGGCCCACAGGGATGCTGAGCAGAGGAACAGTTAACCTGCCACACACTCCTGCCAGTGGACACAGAGTTGCAAGACGGATTCCAGACACCATCGTGATGAGGGCGGTCATCCAAAGTGGGCTGGTAGCCGGAGGGTAGCACCACCACTGTTGTGGTGCCTACAAGCAGGGCACTGACCCACCCAAAATCCACTGAATAGGCGCTGTGCTGCGATGTGATCACCCAGTGCTCTCATGTCCCTGTGGCTCTACTGTGCACTAGAATAACAGACTGTTGGCAGGGGTGTTTTTCAGAGTTGGGGTAAGCAGAGAGACACATTTGTAGCTCTTGTACAGCTGATTTAACTTTCAGTCGTAGTTACTAAACACACAGGCTGGAAGATTGGAATAAAAAGAGAAAATAGACAGAGATCCTATGTGAGTTTTGTAGTTGTGCAGGCAATCTGTAAGACCACTGAGACGTGCTGATGTAATGGGCCACAGTGGGAGTAGCATGTTTGTAGTGATGCTGATAGAGATTATATTGCCAGTTAATGGCTTGTGCTTCCTTTGAATTGACAATACTGTAGAGGGAATTGGACCACTCAGCTGTAGTAGAGCTGGAAAACAACATGAACAAAAGCACTGGGGCTCAGTTACTTTATCTGTTGAAAGGTGTGTTCACTGATTCTGTTGTTTGGTGGACAAAATTCAGTTATATGCTATGTGTGAAACTGCAAACAGTAGGAGAGCATTGAGATGATGGTGCGACACCAACAATAGTTAATCATACATTTACAGTGAATATGGATGACATGTTTCAATGGCTCAGTGGTTAAAAGAAGAAGAAGCAATGATGGTGTACTATCTTTTAAAATGTTTATACTTTCGTTTTTTTACTTTTCTAATGATGCCATTATAATCACAAACTTAAAGGAGTGGTGTAAATTCTGGGAAGTATATTTATTTGCTTTTTTGCCAAAAGTTAGATGAGAGGATTGATACCACGCATGTCTGTATGTTAAATATCCTACCTGGAGTCAGCAGGAGGTTAGCCTAGCTTAGGATAAAAGGTGGGAATGGGGAAACAGCTGGACTGGCTAACGAAATCCATCTACCAGCACCTCTAAAGCTCGTTAATTAACTAGTTATACCTTGTTTGTTAAAATTTGTCCAAGGGGTCACTAAGCTATTTCTTGGCTGCAACCACTTGTACCACACGTTGTTTTTCTCACTTCAGGTTTTGTATACATTAAACAGAGGAGATAACATGTTTATTGTTGGACCTCAGAGGTGTCGCCAGACAGATTTTGGTAATTTTGGACCGAGCCAGGCGAGCTGTTTCCCCTTGATTATGTGTTTAAGCTAAGCTATGCTGATTCACCATTGGGCGCCTGTTCTAGTCGGCATTCTCTTCCCTCCCGCTATCTGCGCATTTCTATTTTTAAATCCCGCACCTCAACGAGAAACAAAGACGACAGCCTCCGAGCTAGCAATCTACACATTGAAAAGGGCAAGTTACCCAAACACTTAGCTGGTCGCTAGTGGTACAAACCTAACCAAGCTACTAGAGCCTGTGACTAGATCCCGACCGATACCAAGTTTTTGGAGCCAATATTAGCAAGTAAAAATTTCCAATAACGATATATCAGCCGATACACGCACGTTTTTTGCAATGATCCAAATCCTCCATAATGACATCAGTGCACTAAAACAATAAACTTTACTGGGTATTTAATGATTAAAAGTCGCATGTTTTTCTACATATATAGATAGATATGTGATAGATGATTTCAGTCAATAACATCGGCCAACCGATACACCGTCGGGCTCTAGCTGTTACCTTTTCTTTCGCAGGGATTTAGACTTTTTAATGCCAGGGCTCACCTCCCCACATGCAAGTTTCCCCCCGACACTTTTTAGCAGGGGCACTAATCCTGCATCCTTGGTTCAGTGCCGCCTTAGACAGTTGTGATTGGTATAATGAAAAACAAACAAGATGGAGCGTTTTTTTCTACACCTACACCTGAGTAGAATTGGTGCAGCACTGTGCAGAAAGGTCAGGCTTTTGATGCCTCCTGACAACTGACCCACAACCCACTATTTGTAGCTTTGTTGTAGGTTTTCTTAGAGTATTCATGAACCCACAAATTAACCAAGTGTGTTCCTCTTTTCTATGTTGGCTATTGTTGTACTTTGTTTCCTAGCAGTGTTGTTTTGATTTTTTAAGAAAACGTATGTTGATTTATGACCAACCTTAGATAAGCTAGTTAGAACAGCTTAGCTTACTGGCTACTTGCTCCAGCTACACATTTTGCGCATAAACGTGAAGCTGGTATGAATCCTCTCATCAAACTCTTGTCAGTAAAGTAAATAAGTGTATTTCCCAAAATGCCGAGCTATTCCTGAAAGGGTAGCTTCACCAATTGTACACGTTAAAGTGTGTTTACAGGTCTTGGAGAGTCTTACTGCATATGTGAAAAAGTAGCTAATACAACACCTTTTGTGGCTCCAGAGGAAGCTGCCTCCAGTGATGTAACTCAGTTGATAAGTTGCATTGTGGGTAATGTAGGCGGCAGGTTTTGAAAAGGAAGAAGAACGTGTGGAATAAAAACAGCAAGGTTTCTGGTGCTGCTGTATCAATTTTGATCATTTGTTTTTAATCTGCCCGTAATGAGTCCAACAGTGTTATAGCAGTGCAATGCTAGACCAGTGGACCTTTTCAAAACCTGAAGCTTACATTACCCACAATGCATCTGAGTGACATCCCTGGAGGTAATTAATCAGATTACATGCAGCTTCTTCTGGAGCCACAAAAGGCTTTATGCTATGTTTTTACCATTTGCAGTAGGACTCCCCAAGACCTGTAAACACACTTTAATGTGTAAAATTGATGGAGATGCCCTTTAAATGTATATATGCAATACTCAGTGGAGCTTCCAGTAAGTGTAACATGTGTGAAAGTTTAAATCTGGGACGTTGACATTCCAGCTTCTTTGTGTAATAATGGATACAACCCATTAACATCATCCGCTAAGACCATCATGCATGCACTGTAAAAACTGTATTTAGTTATTTTCTCCACAATATAATCTCCCTGTAATACTGCAACTTGACTCGTGTCTCATTCTTGTTCATGCTGATAATAGGATAAATATAACTCTGTTTTATAATACTACTCGTTCAATCAGGTTTTCGAGTCGGTAACTGCCACATTACTGTATCGTGACTCACACACGCAGGCTTCAACAACACTGTAAACATCCAGCTTTTCATCATTCAGCATGTAGAAATATGGCAGGTGCATGATTCTGCTTAATGTGTAGGTGTTGGTCTGACTGTCTGTAACCATATTTTCTACCCTGTGTGTCAAAATAAATAACTGATGATGGTAAATGGAACATTTCTTGTCTTGTTGTACTTCTGCCATTTGGCCAGCAGGTGGCACTGTGGGAGAATGTATCAAACGTGACACTGAAACATACGTGACACTCAAACTGTGTTTAGTACTAAACTTTATAGATTATCTTTAACATACATGAAACTGCTGTGAAGAATTTTTAAATGAAGTATTTAATGAAAGTAAATGTAGGCCCTTTAAATGTTTGCAAATACTCTCAGAATCTAAAGGGATTTTTTTTGTTTATGTTTTATTTATGACATTCTCTACTCTAGTGTTTCTGTATATGAAGACCTGAAAGACCATCTGTCTGCTGTTTCCCACTGTGGGTGTGTGTGTGTGTGTGTGTGTGTGTGTGTGTCCGTGTGTGTGGTGCTGATTATGCAAATAATCATTAGACAATTGTACCAGGAAGTTTCAGCAAGAAAGAAAAATCCCCAGCCGGTTTCTCTGAGTTCCTCATTCTGGTGGCTGAGTGTAACAGTCCATGTCGCCTGGCTGACCCACTTGTCAAGTCAACAAGGCACCAGTCTGTCCGTCAGTCTGATGAAACACACAGAGAAGAGATCTGAGGACTGAAGAACTTCTTCACAGTGGATGAACTGTTTCCTAAACCAGGGACACACACTCAGAGAGGTAAGTGCAGATGTACGTGTGTGAAGTGTGAATGGCACCAGTCAGAGATGTGCATCAGGTCATTGTGTTCTGGTCATGCACACACAGACACACCCAACAGAGGAGGTAAAAGGAGTCTGAGTTTAATTTGTGGGGGAATAAGTGAATTTTGACTGATTAGACTGGAAATTATAGGCTTACTATTGATTTGTAACTTTTTCATACTGTTTCATAATCACTGCATGGTTTCATGGAACTTCAAATATAGTTTATATTAAAAGAATGTCATAATTGTGAATTGTAAGTTGTCATTACCAGTTTAACTGAATGTGATTTAGACGTCAGGCGGCAGTGCAGTATATGCCATCAGATTTGTCAAGTAGAGTGAAATTCTGCAGTGGTTTATCCCTTCTCCCCTTACATTTCTTCACTACTCTAGTAATTGGATCGGTCTCTTGGCAAAGGAGGAAGTCTGCACATTCAGTGTGTGTGCGTGTGTGTGTGTGTGTCAGCTCCTAATCTGCTCAGACCCTTGTTTTCCGGCTGTTTGCTGACTGTCAAGTTAAAAATATATCAGGGGCAGTGAACCAAGCAAACACAATAACACACTGCCAAACCGTAGCAACACTTTATTCCCCAACGCCTTCCCTTACTCTACTATCACTCTGACTCTTAAACATCTATTTAGACATTTTAAGTTCACACTGAGCACCAAGGTGTGCCCCTTTTTTGTTTGCCATTGGGTTGATGGTGCTTGAACCTTTTTTTCCTCTTTACTCTAGTCCAAACAAGCTTAGTAAGATTAATTTCAGTCCCTGACCTGAATCTGACACCTGAATGTCTTTGAGGACAATAAACACTTTTGTTTGCATATTATGCTGCTATAACAGGTTTTATTGTGTTTGCATTAGTGTGCAGTGCGTAGTTAGTTTTATCCATGCTAGACACCATGGCTCCTGGGATGGCAATATTCCATTGATGACATTCATGTCAAAGTTGTCACCTATAAAATACACTACTCAAAATGAGTTAGGGATATTGGGATATGGATGCGTATATGATATATGGGTGTGCATGGATATGCAATAAAAGTCAAATGAAAAGTGTTGCATTATTTTTGGGGGCCGAAAATAATCACATTTACAGTTACTATCAAGTGAAACACTAAAATATCCTAATATCCCAAACTTATTTGGAGTTGTGTACCTCAACATCTACTGGATGGATTGACATTCATCCATCCATGATTTCCAAATGATGACTTTGGTGACACCCTCACCTTTACACTGGTGCCACAGTGACTTTTGAATTTGTGGTTTTGACTGAAATGTGTCAACAACTATTATATAGATGGCAATGAAAGGTAGTGCACACATTCATATTCCCTGTCAGACAGAGTTGTAATAATGTCCCAACGTTTTGTCTAGTGCCATCATCAGGTCCAAATGTTGTTTGTCTAATGCTTTGGTTTATGATAGAACCTAAAACCTGCAGAACTCCCAACATTCCCATTGACGTCAGTTGTGCTTTGTGTTTGGTGCTAACTGTTGGCGTGCTAACAATTTAAGATTGTAAAAAAAAGTGTCATATCAGCAGGTGAGGTTAGCTTTGTCATTGTGAGCTTGATATCATGGTCATTATCATACATGCAAATATCAGCATGTTAGCATCACCAGTAAAGGCATGCTGCCATGCTAGCGTTAAGGTCATGCTGGCGTTAAGGTCAAAGCCCTGCTCTGCCCATGTACAGCCTCATAGAGCCGGCTGCCAGCACTTCCTTGGAAACAACAGCATAGATGTTTAATTTATATAATTATTAGAATGTGGTCAGTTGTTCCTAATTGGTGATTCCAATTTATTTTCTGCCTGGCCCGACACCATTAGGCCTACTGTACATCTACTGTCCTCTTATAACTTCTATTCTAGGTTACCTGTTGTTTTAACGGGCACTCATCAGCCCACACTAGTCAAGTTTGTTCCTCTTGTCACCGTTTGTTGTTCCACCATCAACTTTAGTTTCCTGTTTTAGAAAACAGGTGCTGATTCATGACCAACACCTACTTCTGCCATCGTGAAGCCTCAGTTTCCCCTCATTGTATCAATACAGCTGATCTTATCTCACACCATGTTATTTATCTATGTCCTTTTGGCGATAATGTCTTCTTTAAAGGTTACATTTGTGCTGTGATTCACCATGTCATTACATAATATCAGTATTCCTGTTTATGTGTGTATGTGTGTGGGTGTGTGTTACCTCTATTATTGTGTTAACCTTCCTTTTATCCTGTCTGAAATGTATAGTTACTAAAGCATGTCCCTGCTCTGTTTAAAACCGTACGTTGTGTTATTGCATTGTAAGCAAAACATGTGCACTGAATGTGATGGTTGACACATAACCATTAACAGAACACCGCAACTGACCTGAGCGAGTAGAAGAGACGAAAACATTATAAAGTAAGGAAAGAAGAGAAAAGAAAAAGTTAATGGAAAACGGTGAGATTTGTAATGACAAGGAAAACATTGAGCATTTAAGCAACCATATAGTGTACTAGATAAATTAAGGTGAATTTACCTGTCTGGCAAAGTGGTTAAATATTCTCTAATGGGTCCAAAGTTCGGATAAACATGCCAGGTTTCTCTTTTCTGCTGGATGTGAAGCATGCTTACCAAATTGTATTAGAGCTGAGACACTTACTGTTATAAAAAAAATAAAAAACACACACTGTGTTGGGAATAGTACCACAAAATAACCTTTGCAAATCAGTCTCAATGCTGAAATGAATGCATAGAAGTAGATTAGAACAATGCAATTTAGCAAGGTGCGTGTGTGTTTCCCTAAAACTATTATACAGCAGGGTGTGTGCTTATAATGGTCTTCCTCTTTTTACGCCTTTTAAAAAAGATTTTGCGCACTGATGAATCTGTGTGTATTATTAAGCGACAGATGCAAAAAAAGGGGGTCAATGCAAAGAATTCAAAGTGAACACATGCTTCTCTCCATTAAACTCAGAAAACAGGTAAAAAACTGGCTCAAACCATCTTTTGCCAAAAAGGCTCATACAGACTATCACAGAGTTTCACACCATGTTGCATGAAACATAGCTTTTATACCGTGCTCATCAATGTCGAGGTTGTCTAGGTTGTGGTCTCTCTTGTCTTACCCTTTGTGGTCCCTTTACACCTCTGAATTACTACCGTTTGTCACACATGAATCATCTCTGGAAGTTTAAATTTAAAATTATTTTGTGGTCACATTGTTGTATATGTATATGTCTCAGATTCAGTTTCATATTCAATCTTGAAAAAATTTGTTTTCACAGAGTAAAACACAAACAGAAACATCACAAAAAACACAAGTCTACTACAGTGTGCCACGGCTTATAGCTGAGGGCAAAAATCTCCTCCCAAAGTGTCTTTTTTGCAGATCGGTTGTCTGCATCTGCGGCGAAAGCGAAGATGTGGGAAGCGTGGGTTGAGGGCGTGTCAGGGGTCGTAGGTTATGGTCAGAGCTCTGCGAGTAATGGCGGTGTAAGAGAGAGCTGCCAGCTTGGGAGTGATGGACAAATTATTTTAGAAAATATGTTAGTGACTATCAGGAACTTGTTTCTGTCACTGAGGTTGAGTGTGGCGAAATAGCAGGTGGTGCAGTGCGGGAGGATGGGCTCATGCGCTTGCGTGCAAATGTAACTGTGTCAGTGTTTGTGGGCTTCCTGCTGTTTAGCGGAAAAACCACAAAGCAAACTATGATGTAGAAAAACTACAGCAATAAATCTTTTATTGCACAGAATGGACTTGGTTGGGACACTGCCAGCAGAACAGAGTACAGCTGAGAAGCACAATTCATGTAAATCATTAACAATGTTTTGTTTTTTTCAAATGAATCAATGCCATATTCACGGACTGATGCTGTCTATTGGCAATATATTGTACTTATATTGGACAATTTCTAAGCCAAGAAACATTTAAAGGAATACTGTGCAGGATTTCCCTTAAAAATGTAGTCTCTACAAAAACAATCCCTCTTAATCTTCATTTATGAGCCACTGGACTAGACTATGTGGCAGTGTATATATCTACAAAGGCTGCCATCTGTTTATATTTTCTTTTTTTCATATTTTCTGTGTTTGTGACACTTCTGGGCATCAACCCAGAAACACAAAACCCAGAAGTGTGTCGCCCCGAGCAACAGTGTGAGTCGGGACAGATGTGGCCTTGTTACATCTCCCTCTTCCGCTCTCTCTGTGCCATGAGCTATAGGTCAGTTTGTCTGTTTGACCAAGGGCGGGGCTGAGCTTCACACACACAGAGCAGAAGTGAAAGCAAACAGTGGACAGTATGGGGCCAGCACTTCAGCTGAATTCGCACATAATTTGGAGGTTTGTGTGGCTTGCTGATTTGTATTTTTCAACATAACTGCAGCAAAACAGAAAATGTTTTATTTCACTGATTCACTGCTTTGTTCTCTGCAACGCAACTCCCTCTCTTCAATCACTCTCTAGCTCGCTCGACCACTGCTGCTGTCAGTCTTGTTGAGCAGGGGCCAACTTTGTATGGTTTGTTTTTAACTGACAAATCCAGCATAGCATACCATGAAAAAGGTTCAAGTGTTTGCTTGAAACTAGACCAATTAAACTCTTTATTTAGCTTAGAGTTAGTAGAAGCTTTTACAGATTACATATTTCTACCAGGGGGCCAGTTTATGAAATATGATCAATTCCTCTCACCAACTACATCATGAAACTGGTGCTTACATTACAATGCATCAGTTATAATAATCCAGTGCTATCATATATAATGGTAAAACACAGACATGAGTAATTTGCTGGATAACGAGTACTATTTTTGGCTCCTAAAACTTTTGTACTTTTACTTACAATCTTGAATGCGGCACTTTTACTTGTAATGGAGTATTTTAAAATTGGAATATTGATCAGAGGATCTAAATACGTCTTCCTGCACTGATCCTCAGTTGTTCCCCTATGTATTTTACATAAGGTGACATGCTTAGTACAGTATGTAGACCATTACAAATCTTAGTACCACCTGTATCTTACAACCTCTATTGATATTATACTGATTAAGATCATGCCAGATATCAGTTGTAAAATCAGAGGGTTGTTTTTTTTACTGAACATGATGTGCGCTACAACTGATTTATTTTCCAATCCAAGTAAGACACAGGCTGATATCACCAAACCAATACAATACCAATACTTTGTCCAAAAGCTTAATAAAATGGCATTCAGTAGTTTTAAGAATGTGGAGAACTCCTGTTGTTTGAACATCAGCACACAAACTGAAGCCTAGACAGACGCTGAGCACTCTCTCAAGGTCAGTGACGGTGATAAAAGTCACTAACAGCTACACTCACTCTCTCTGTGTGCCTGGACCTACCTACCTAATGCCTGCCAGTGCCAAAGGACATAAAGGAGAAGTAGTTCCTGTCAACTAGGAATTATTTAGACTAGATTCTGGTCATAGTTACTTTCTAATGTGTCCCTCTTGATGGTCAAATACACATTTACCCAGAATTACTGAGTTTAGATATCAATCTTTTAATCTGAACATTGATCTTAGATCATGGGATTGGATGTACCAATTTTCTGTATCGATTCACTGGCTTTCTCATGAGAAACAGGGCAAACTGTGATTTATACAGTATAAACATGTCAATCTGTGAAATACAGACAGTGTTAAAAATCAGTGTAATGGTCCTTTATGAACGATTTCATATCCATTCATTGATTCCTATTTATATCACATTTGTGTTGTAGGCTACACCTGCTCCTGGTTGTTGGTTTCTATGTCTATATGTGCATTTCCCTTTATGGCATTTTTACACACCGAGTGATAAGAAAATAAACACGTCACTGGTTTGGTTCTGTCATTTTTACATGCAGAGCTGAAGAGCCACAGGTGTTAGGTACTTGAAGCTTTGTTGCTTTCCCCTGGTGTAAATGGTAAATGTGTAACCAGCCCCTTCACTCTTCCTTTTTCTCACTTCCTCATGCAGGCAGGATGGGCTGCATGAAGTCCACGCTGAATGGAGGTCTGAGCGGAGGTGTGGATGGGAAGATCAGCCAGCAGACTGTACGTACCGAGCAAACGCACTATGTCAGCGACCCCACCTTCAATACACAAAAAAAAATAGTAAGTAGTCAGACAATAAGTAGATAAGTTATAGACAATAAGTCGTTGATTTCTACTCTCTTAAGCAAAGTGTTGTGGTGCTGAAAGAAAAGTCACAGCATAAAAATCATGTATGTTATGGTTTTAAATCTGCCCTGGTCATTTAAATATTGGACAAATGTAATAGCGAAGTTGAAAAAACCTATAACAAGTGGAAGTTAATACATTCTTAACAGGGACATTTACAGTTGAGATACGCCCTTTCCTTTTAAATTGGAAAAATGGTAACGGAGGATTTCCTAATAACAAGAACTTCCCTGTCTCATGATGACGTCCTGCAGGAAATGAACAGATTGTGAAATGTAGTCTGAAGTGATGATTGTGTCAGTAGAAACAGATGGATGGATAGATAGATAGATAGATAGATAGATAGATAGATAGATAGATAGATAGATAGATAGATAGATAGACTACTGTGTTCATTATTGATCTCTGTGTTATTATGTTCGGATCACAACTCTTGATCTACTTTTGCAGAATAACTCCCTGTTACCTGGTCAGGTGTTCCAAAAGATGGAAGGTATGCCATTCATTCATTCTTTCTTTATGTTTTTTATTCTCTCTAACTTACTTTTTGTCAAAGTCTTACTCCTAGTCTTGACATGACATGTTAAATATTTCTCCAATACTCATTTTGACACCTGAGATAAAAGTTGGGTGGGTGGTGGTCTTCGAAAGTAAGAGTCATTTTTGAAAAATCTCTTGTTTGTCACTATTTTACTGCCATGTCTCAGCAACACACTGTCGACCAGTAACTCGTTCAATATGCATATGGACATGCAAGTATTGTATTAAGATATATATATCTTGTTATTTGGCTAGCTGTATTCAGGTATGTGCAGCTGACTTATAATTTCTTATAAGCACATTGGTGTTTGGTGACGTAGTGTTGTGGGTGCATACTGAGTGATATTAGTGCTTTTCCAGATAGACTTGATATAATTAATGAACACATAGATTTTTAGTGAGCCAGCTCAAACATTAGTAGAGGAAGAGGGCTCGGTGACACATTCACAGTCCCACTGTAATATTTAGTTAAGGTCTCTAGTGAGTCTGATACCTTGTGTAGTTAGTTACCATTGTGGGTTGGTTCGTCATGTGTTTAACCTTTGTCTTTGACGTTTCTGTATGAATTCTTGGCTGCATATGACGCAGGCTGGAGGATTAAAATAAGATGTGGGCCTATTTATTTTGTTGTACAGAATTTAACATGTGAATATCTTTTTCTGTTCCCTTTTTTTAGAGCAAAAGGCGGTCGGTAAAATAATGGTCGCCCTTTACCCGTATGAAGCTGTGCATCCTGATGACTTAGGATTCAAGAAGGGAGAAAAGATGAAAATCTTAGAGGAGTGAGTGTGTGATGTTGATGAGAGACTGATTCAACTTATGGAAATGTTATTCATCATTATATACTGCATCATATAAGGCAAGAAGATCAAAAGATGAACACTTTAATAAGCTATGAAATGGATCACTGCTTTAACTGCATACCACGAGCAGACTGTGAGGGTCGGGTACAGGTCACCATCAACTCTTCAACCCTGATAGACCCACTGGTCCATCTGTCATTACAGACTCTTGCATCACCCAAAAAAGAATCAGAATATACTTTAAATTCTGATGAAGATCCAAAAGTTTTAAATGATGTCAATTTATTTCAGACTGAATTTGAAGTATTCACTAATGCTTAAGACATGAGCCATGTTTGAATTTGATGTAGGTGGTGCATCCATTAAAAAAGATTGCTTCATGGAATTACAATGAAGTGCTGACAGAGGCTGATGAATAGATACGTGATATTTTTACTTGTAGAAAAAATGGTTTTCTTCCTCTTTAAAGCCACTTAATGGGTCTCAGTGTGGCACTTTAGGACACTTGTGTTATAGAAAAGACACTTGACAATCAGAGAAAAACAAGAATTGTGCTAACAGATTGATATTTGCTGCAGACATGGGGAGTGGTGGAAAGCAAAGTCTGTGACGACCAACAAAGAAGGATTCATCCCGTCCAATTATGTTGGCCAAGCTGACACCATTGAAACAGAAGAGTGAGTGGCTGCATCTCAATACATAACTTTATTAAATTGTTCTCATTAAACTGCTTTTGGTTTGTTTTCTGAAAAAGGATGATTTGATAAACATTTTTGTTTCATTCTGGAAACTTGCATTTCAATGTGCACTGTACATAAAGACTGTGTGGATGCATACTGACTCTTATTGAAAGCTATAATTCTTTATTAACTCCCCCTATTTAATCAACATTCAAGTCGATATCAATATGAGAAATATGTCAATTTTGTATATTTAATCCATTTCCTGTTCATTGCAGGTGGTTTTTCAAGGACATCACAAGGAAGGATGCGGAGAGGCAGCTGCTGGCGCCAGCGAACAAACCAGGCTCTTATCTTATCAGGGAAAGTGAAACATCAAAAGGTATGGAAATCCAACCAGCCCTGAGAGACAGAGACACGTTCACAAACATGTCTTACTTTCAGTATACGGTATGGAATTTGCTAGTCACTCTGTTTCACTTGATAATCTTTCCGCAGGAAGCTATTCATTGTCCATCAGAGACGTGGACGCCCAGGGGACAGACTCAGTCAAACACTATAAGATCAGGATGATGGATAATGGCGGCTACTACATCTCTCCTAAAATCTCTTTCCGTGATATCAGCAGCATGATCAAACACTACCACAGTGAGTACAGCTCTGGAATACATTAAGACCTCCTCCTCCTAAAAGTCCAAAGCTCCTGTGCTAGTGGTGTATTCACCAACAGTCCCTCAGTGCTCTGACCCAGACCCAGTCCGACCTGGGCAGAGTCAGGTACCTGCATGGCTAACAGCTACACAGGGAGAGCAGATCAGTCGGAGGGCATGACAGGGAAAACAAGAAAACATTTTCTCCATTAAATATGTTCCAGTTTCACCGCTACACTTGGTGGTGTGTACGTCATGCGTCAAAGCATTACACAATTCTTGCAGGAGATCATACCCGCCCACCTAAGTTACAGAGCGCTTAATCAGGCGCTGTTTCTTTAAGGTAAAATAGTTACATAATGTTGCTTTAATATAAAATATGTGGCATAGCAGCTTTAATTACAATTGAAACAGTTACACTATATCAACTGTATTATATTACATTTCACTCATAGGCAGAAAATGAGCTATATTACATTGGTTACTGATAAATTGCATAATGTACAGTATAGTCACATTTTCCCCACCACTAATATCCTTTATTCAACAGTGAAACAAAAACTTCATTACCAATAGTTTAATCTTAAAGTTTGATTCAGTCTCAGCATTTAAATACTACTTGAATAGTAGGCCATGTTATCCAGTATCAAATAGAACTGAACACTAAAGCAAGCATCCCATAGTTCTCAGTTTCTTTGCGTTTACCTTCCAGGCAAAGCGGATGGCCTGTGTCGTAAACTGGACCGTCCTTGTGCGAAACCCAAAGCTCAGAAGCCGTGGGATAAAGACGCCTGGGAGATTTCTAAAGAGTCAATCAAGATGGTGAAGAAACTCGGAGCGGGGCAGTTTGGAGAAGTCTGGATGGGTGAGTAGAGAGAAAACAAATCAACTTGATTTGATCGCTATTGTCGACTATTGTCTATTGTCTCTGATGCCCAAGAGTATATAGAGGGATTGGTCTCAGTTGGGGCTTAGACTAAAGACAACAACTGGCCCCTCAGGTTCGGGTGTTGGGCGTGGCGATACCAACAGCACCTCACAACTACAACAAAGAACATTTGAATGGAATACATATAAGCTTGTCCTTGTCAGTACAGTGATAATAAAACAAACACCACTGATGTGAGTTAGAGCTGCAAGATACCCTGAGATATCCTGCTGATGCCACCTTCACTTCGGTGTGGCCTCTTTCAGTTGTGTGGGTCAGAGCATTTCTAATTCCTTTCTCCTGTTTACTGTAAATCCAGCGCTGCAGAAGAACAGTATGGGGAAGTTCCATTTCCCTCTTATTAAAACAAAAATGACTTCCCTCTTTTGTTACCTGGATTAAATATTTTTGGTCAGAACTGACTGCTGTCTCTGAAAATATGCTTCCAGTGTGTCCACGCATGCCTCCATAGTCCTGGGAAGATCACATCAGTGCTCTGTCAGTTTTATCATCTATGTAGGAAATGGGAAGGGAGATTTGCATGAGAAGTTTGGGAGTGGTGACACACACACACATGCACGCACACACACCACACTTTGTCCAGTCTCTTATTTGTATCACCTGTTTAAAATTTGCTGTTATAGTTACAGTATCTCTAACTGTTACAACAGTATCTGAAAATGTATTGGTGCAGACAGTGTTTTGATGTGAGTGTTACTTCTGTCGGGTGGGAAGTTCAGGTCTTGGTTCCATGTATCTGTCTCCATGGGCACATATTATCCATTTTTTGTGACACTCAGCAAAAGGAAAGTTTGTGTCCATATTCACAAATCCTGTAGATTTTGTATTTTTTGATATTGGATATTACTTAAAAAAAATACAGTGAAAAACTATTCGAGTGATACACAAATCAATATTCAAAGGATCTTATTCATTGTGGGATAGCGATGTGTTTGGATGCTTTGCATTCAAGGCCAGGATGAAAATAGAAATTCTCTCAAGCCAGGTGCAACCGGTTTCACTGAATATGTTATGAAGGCCTTGGTCTCTAATAGCCAGACCTTTCTCCACAGCACTGTGTCAGCACTGGAGAAAGGTCTGCCTGCACCAATCCTCATTCTGGTATAAGGGGAAAACGCTCTGGACTGTTTGTTTTTCTTTAAAACCAATCCGAATTGTCTTGGAAGGAGCAAATCCCAGGATGCAGTGACGGTGCTCCTGCAAAATAATGCCAGTGGGAACTTGTTTAGCATGTGCTGAGGCGAGCACCTGCATTAAAATGTCTTGGGTAGCAGCTGTTAGCTTTTTTAGGCTTGTACCGTTACTTTTAGGGTACCTTGCCATTATTGGTGTGTCTGTTGCTAGCTCAGAGGTTGTAGAGGTTGTTTCCTGTAGTGACAGTAACTCAGAGATAGCAGAAGGGCCAGCTGAAATACGTGCCCAATGGCAGGTTCATACCAACAGTCTGCATCCTGTGAGTAAGACTACTACTCGAAAAATAAAGCACAGTAAAAATAGTAGTAACACCTATGACTTAGCCCAACTTCAACTGAGAAGAGGTCTAATCAGCCAGAATAAGTAAACATACATGTGTGGGTCTGCAGGGCCTTTAAAATGAGCGAATGGAACAAATGGCAGAAACACATTTTTAAAGGGGCACTCCGGTGATTTTATACATCACGATCAGTCTGCTATTCATGAAAAGTACTACTCAGTGTGTGAAGTGCAACACTAAATAGCTGGACTGCCCCTTTAATTGCTCAAACTAAACACATCATGCAATATCTCAGCTTCAACTTTACTCAACATCAGATTATTCAAATGTAACACGCAAACTGATTAAAGGATACGCACACCCAATAATAAAATTCTTATCATGCTCGTGCACCCACTCCAGACGGGGTGCGTGCCAATGCTTTAGCTTAGCTGCTACAGTGAAGGTTTGAGCTTTAAAAAGGGTCTGTGCTAGGTCACGTCAAGTCAGTTTGGGGAGACGTTTCCGGAGACGAGCAAGTCTCCCTCTCATCCTCTTCCTTTGCTCTCTGTGCACTCAGCATACTACAACAACACAACCAAAGTAGCGGTGAAGACGCTGAAGCCAGGCACCATGACAGTCGAAGCCTTTTTAGATGAAGCCAACGTCATGAAGACGCTGCAGCACGACAGGCTGGTTCGGCTCTACGCTGTCGTCACCAAGATAGAGCCCATCTACATCATCACTGAATATATGGCAAATGGTAATTGAGCTTTACTTTTAACTTGTGTAGCTGATGTTCTTATCTGGGGAACCTTAAATGAGCGCAATAAACTTCTCCGAATAAACAGTGATAAAAAGTGCAAATGTCAGCAGCTTGATGTTGTGACATACAGCTTCATTGTGACCACACGTTGATCTTTGGACATATTTCACAAAGGAGGATTAGCACGTTAGCCAGATGAATGTGGAAAAAAACTTTGAAAAGTAAATGTCAAACTGACAAAAATCACAGCTAACATGGACACACAAGTGAGCATACAGACGACCAGTGCACACATGGACACCAGCATGCCAGACACTGACGCTGTTTCCTGTTCTGTCTTGATTTTTAGGGAGCCTACTAGACTTCTTAAAGAGCGACACAGGCTGCAGAGTGCAACTACCCAAGCTCATCGACTTCTCAGCGCAGGTGATTTTCACACTGACCACAACATGCTGCCTTTTCTCACTGCTCTCTCCCCTTCATGGTTGTGAAACAGACATAACGTCACAGTTTCCATTGCTGAACTGAAAGGAGGAACAAGAACCAAAAGTATAAATTTGACTCTTTACCCTAAAATCCCATCCGCTGTGTTGGCGTGTGGCAAGAGCACATAGGCAGGGTTGGTGGTTCCACTCTGTGTGTTTGATCAGCGAGTGTATCAATACCACCAGCTGGTGTCAAGAAATAAATAATTATTACTTCATACAGATATTAAGGCAGGTAGACCTGAATAAAAATATCTCAAAATAGGTAGGAAGCAAAATTTAAAAGCCAAAAATAATGATGTATAGAAATGACCATTTGGGCTGTATGTAGTGTAGCAAAGATCAGCCTTTCTCCTGAATTAATTAAAGGGTAACTTCACCAATTATACATATTAAAGTGTGTTTACAGGTCTTGGGGAGTACTTCTGCATATGTGAAAAAAGTAGTATAAAGCCTTTTGTGGCTCCAGAGGAAGCTGCATGTAATCTGATAAAGTGCCCCCGCTGATGTCACTCAGTGGCTAAGTTGCATTGTGGGTGTGGAATGATGATCTTTTCGACTGATGGTTTCTTCATACGTACTATGTTGCTCTCCTTGTGTTTTAATGTGTCTCACACATTTGGTTATCGCATATGCTAATTTTGTTTAAGGGACAGTAAAACAACTGTGTTGAACTGTTACACTTGAGTGAGTGCACAGCTGTTACAGTCATGTAAACAATTCAGCTGATGCGAAGGAAAAACTATAATAAATACAGATTTAAATGGAACAATTCCTTCAAGAAAGTTCGGTTTGTATTGCTGTAATTAGTACAAAACATAATAATTAGGAAGTTTTTAGGAAATTACAAGTATTAATATGATCACTACACTCTTGAAAAGATGCAACTTGTGTCTTGATTATTTTTGTGAGAACCGAAGGTTGAATGAAAAATGCACCAATTTATTTCGGAAGTTACAAACATTAACTGTTGATCAGGTCATGTCAGGTATGTGGTTTTTCCCAATCAGTCTTTGACATCTGTTAACTAACCAGTGACTCATAGTCATGAGTTTATTTTAAGACGTGTGAATTATGCTGAGTGTGATATAATTTATGCACTGTAGCGTCATCCTGTTTGTAATGTTTGAGGCATTTTTCACGGTGTATTCATCAGTTCTGTTGTCATTGTTTTATTATTCACTGCCTTTTTCACACAGTGCCATTCTTTCTTGTGCTGTTGCAGATAGCAGAGGGCATGGCGTACATAGAGAAGAAGAACTATATTCACAGAGACCTGAGAGCGGCTAATGTCCTGGTGTCAGAGAGCCTGCTCTGTAAAATAGCTGATTTTGGACTGGCAAGAGTCATAGAGGATGACGAATACTCTGCCAGAGAGGGTAAACTTTATGACTGTGTGTGCGTGTGTGTGTGTGTGTGTGTGCGTGTGTGTGTGTGTGTGTGTGTGTGTGTGTGTGTGTGTGTGTGTGTACGTGTACGTGTCCATTGTCTTTGGAGGATTTTCCCATCAAAAATATGCTGACTCCATGACTGGACACTGGTGACACATTAAAATAAAAATCCCCTTTCGAGAGCCAGAAGCAGAATCAACAACTTACTTGGCAGGTCCTCATTCTGTGAGATAAGACAGACTTTTGGTTTCATTTACAGGTTGCTTGATGTTTTAGCACCAAAGTTATCTACACCCAGACCACACAAGACCAATGCCTCTGACTACCTCAAACCACACACAGGGTCTATTTCCTTTCATTGTCTCACCAGTCAAGGACACAACAAACAGTCTAGTATACAACGCTGTAGTTTCATGCTTAAAAATGTTAAAAACAAACATCCGTCTCGCCTAGTTGTCACGACACCGCCATCCCTTCCACCACCTGACGTGAAAGTCAGCTCACATACATGTAATCTGAATTTAATATGGCACAAATTGTAGAAATGTCAATATGGTACCTGACAAATGACACGTACAAATATCTGTGGTTTGCAGAAATGTAAAATGCCAACATTTTCCTCTGGCGACTGGTATAATGTAACCTATGCGTCACAAGATCACTGATCTGGAACCAGACGACGCTGAAACCACAGCAATCGGAATATGAAAAATAAACGCAAGTTCACAAATAGAATCTAAACACTCCATTACATATTAGACAGTATGAGTTAGATGTGTGGGAATGTTTAGGTGGCTTATTTACATACAGCAGGTGAATCACCGTTTACACACGTTATTAACCACATCTTGTATAATTTAAGTCAAAGCTTGTGTTAATTATGACATGAAGCCTGTGTATTTGTATGTGTATGTGTATGTGTAACTGAGTGTGTGTGTGTCTTCTGCAGGAGCCAAATTCCCCATTAAGTGGACCGCTCCAGAGGCCATTAACTACGGCTCCTTCACCATCAAGTCAGACATGTGGTCCTTCGGAGTTCTGCTCTATGAGATTATAACCTACGGGAAGATCCCTTACCCAGGTAAATGTTCACCCAACTGTATGTTGTAGATATGTGCCATTATTATTGTAATCATAAACTATTGAGTTGACCAGAACATGTTCGTTTTTGTACCATGTGTGACTTTGATGCTTAATTTGTCACTTGAGTCATATAAAGGGTTAACAACACTGTATTCGTATTAGCAGTAGTGGTAGCAACAGTGTAATCACATTATCAGCTGAAATAATGAAAGTGATACAGTGATATTTTAATACTGGGTTCTTCTTTTATTATATTTTAATTCATAGCCTCAAGATTAGGTAATAAAACAGGGCACTGAATGCCCCATTGTATCAGTTGAAATGAAACCTATTGCCCTCAATAATCTGAGTCCTGAGGCTCTCAGGGACCCAGGGGTTTGGGGACAGTGATTGGTGATTGAGCTTTGTTTCAAGTAACAAAAATGAATTATAATATTGAGCTTAAAGTGTTATGATGTTGTGCGGCACTGCACTGCCCTCTACTTGTGAATCTTACTTTATGAACAGCATGAAAGAAGTTAATTAGATGCAAATATTCCATGTGAAAAGCCAATCTGTTATCAGTACAACCACTACTACAATCATAATCAGTGATGGAATGTAACTAGTACATTTACTCAAGTACTGCATTTAGGTACCTGTGCTTGAGAGCCAAAGTAGAGCATTTTAGAATTAATTTATTTTACTGGCAATCTGATTTTAAAAAATAAAAAAATAAATAAAAAAGATTCCAATAACCACTCAAATGCTGAATATCGGTTGACATATGGTATGCAGTATATCCATACATGTAAATATATATGTATATACATGTACTGTATGTATACTTTACTTTTACACTGGATTCTTCATCACATTTGTTGCCAGAAAATTACTTCTGACACTTAAGAACATTAATACATTAATATCAGGTACTTTATACTTTACTGAAATACTATTTATATGAGTGACTTTCACTATTATTATTATTATTATTATTATACTTTTAGTATTAATAGTTATTACTGTGGCTGCTGTATCCCCCCTCGTCATGTCTCTCCCACAGCTTCTCTTTTCTCATTTCAACTACAACAGAGTGCATCCTCTCAGATGTCAGTTTGAGTTTGTGTTTCCTACATTCACACCTGCACGTCTGCCGTGTTGTCCTCAGGTATGACCAAAGGAGAGGTGATGTCCTCGATACAGCGCGGCTACCGGATGCCTCGGCCCGACAACTGTCCCACTGAGCTGTACGAGATCATGATGTCCTGCTGGAAGAACAAACCTGAAGACAGGCCCACTTTTGAATACATGCAGAGTGTCCTGGATGACTTCTACACCGCCACAGAGGCACAGTACCAGCAACAACCATAGACAGGGACACGAAAATAGACATTTCACTGTCACTCCATATTATATTTGGAGCCACTTCAGATATGTGTTTTTATTTTTGTAATTTTTTTGTATATATGTCACATTTCATATTCATTTATATTCTGTAATTGCTTCTGACAATATAAAGTATGCAGATTCCAAAATTGTACTATAATGTGGCTACTGGAAGTGCATGTACAAATACTGTTCATACTGCAGTTTAATCTCATCTATAAGCATATTTCTGTGAGCACTGTTTAGAAAACTTTTGCACAAAATGTAAAAACTGAGATGAGCATTTATTTGATTTGATTTTTACTTTTTGACACTAGAGTCTCGTCCCTACACATTTAAATACTCGGACCAAATAATATAGAAACAGAATATAGAAAGCTAGTGTAGTGATTTCTGTACAATCAGCTGCCTCATAGAGAATGAGTATATAAATAACATTGCAATAAAGAAAAAGGGACATGCTGCTTGTAGCGGTAGCTGTTACAGATAAAGCCATGACCTATGTTCAAACTCTTTTTAAACTGTAAAAAATGTACTATTTAAACTGTCTGCAAACCTTTTCATACTGAACATTAAGTGATCATATGTTTGACTCATATATGATTTAATTGAAGTTATTTAAATGAATGAAACTGCTCCCTGACCATAACTATTCACAAAACTTTGTGTAATATGTAACTTAATGTGTATGGAAGCAGCATCATATCTGGTGGTGTTCCATGATAACATTTCCAGGTTGATTATCCCTTTTACATTTCATGACTAATTATATTATAAGCTGTACTGTATGCTTGTTGTTTCGTTGAGCAGTGAAGGGTTGATCACCTTTGAGCCCACTTCATATTGAAGTGCTGTAGCTCTTGCTTGCTTGTTTGTTTGTGTTTTTGTTTGTTCGTCAAACCTATTCTCTTTATCATTATTTCAAATATGGTATTGTATAATCAAATGTGTAATCAGTTTAACTATTTGAAAAGAGAATGTGTACATTTTGTATGGACTAAAGGTGTATGCAGTAAATTGTATTCTGTGTTGGCTTTGCTCATATTAAAGAGACGTTGCTGTCACTCTTACTTCAAAGAGACCTATCCAAAATAATTCTGCCGATCTTCTTGAAAACAAACTACAAGATTAGTTTTGGAGAAGAATTTAAATTAAATAAGGTCCCCAGAACACTGTTTGAAGCTAAAATGGTGGCAGGGTCCGCCAAATATAAACAAAGTAAAACTGTATAAAATTGTGTTGTCCTTTAGGGTCAGTTTGTTTATTCAGTTTATTCAGTCCTAAAAACGTACAGTTTGTTTATTTAGTTTAATTAGGCATTTAAAAAAATCAGTCAATGAAGATACTTCTCTTCTGATTAGAATTTCTTCCCCAAAACTACATAGTGCACCTTCAATTGGAAGATAATCGCTGTGACATTAGAGAACTATAAAGACCAAGACGTACTACACCTTAAAGAAAGATTACTTGTATTTGCTTTTGAAATAATTTAATATTTTCACATCGTATTCACACAGCAAATTCTAAAGAGTTAATTTTTTGGTGTCAACGGTTTTTTAAGGAAAGTAGAGTTAATTTTACTCTGAATAGAGTAAAATTCCTCATATTCAACTCTCTACTGACATAGAGTTAGTGTAAAAACAAAGAGTTGTTTTATATTGACACTTTAAGTGTCATAATAATAGACTTCAACACTGCTTTGTCAACTCTGCAACTCTGAACGTGACTTTGACACTTTAAGTGTTAAGTCACCGTGACCCCGCCTCCATTATCTACACCGTGACCGACGGAGGAGCCATGTCTGTCTGTTTCCAAGCCGCGACCGCGATTTCGGTGCTCATCTTAACCTGTGCGTTGTTCGGTAAGTAGCCTAAATTAAAAATATTATGAGTTTGGTATGCATAATTTCTTTTGGTCATTTTTTTGTTTCATGGTAAAGTAGTTGTGACCACGCCACCGCAAGTTGTGTTGACAAATGTAGTTACTGTAATGTTAATGTCATCTTGGTTCGCCACGATGCTACATTTGATGGAAATGATGAGTCTGCAACTTTGCAGGGGTTTTTTTCTTTTCGAGTTGTTTAATAAAATAAGCAACACCATGCTAATTTGTTAGTATTTCGGATGAAGGCTTTGCTTGGCATTAGCTAGCGTTGACTCGTTAACTAGCCAGGTAAGCTAACTAGCGTGCCCTTTGTTCATTAAAAAATCGCCGGGACAATCGGCAGCAACTTGTGAAAATAACCACAGGTTAATTTTATATCTGTCTTGCTCGTAACGTTATATGTGGACTTGTTCGGGCGGGCAGCATCGTGCAACTCCGTGCTTGCTTATGCCGGGAAACAGTTTGCAGATTGTTAAAACTGGGGATGAAATCTACATTGTTAATTTACACGACGTTAGCGCATCCCGTTTTGAATCAACATGGGACAGTATTGATCCGTCCCATTAACATTGTCAGTTCAGATGTAAAACAGCTTAATGAGGTCAACACTCTCATTCACAATGGAGCTGAAGTGATTTGGTTATGAAGGATGAGGTCTCAGATGCATAGGCATTTATGTAATATATCAAAATACAGCACTAGTGTTTAACAATCGTGATCTCATATTCATAACAAAAATATTAGTGTGTTCAAGGTTCCTGCCAAATCAGATGCATTGATGTCATCGCCTGACTTCTCTTGTGGTAAGATGGTTAATATGCAGAAGTTGCATGACATTAGTTTCCACTGACTACTATTAAATGGCTCTTAAATGTGCCATAGAAATGTGCATGTTGATTTGTTTATACATATCTTACAGAAAATGCTGGCCAAAGTTGAATATAGAGGAGTCCAAAAGTACATCAAAGTTCCACAAATGGAGGAAAATTTTGATTTCTTACAGTTTCTTCAAGCTGGTCTGTATCCATATATATTTTAAACTCAACAAAGTAATCACTTAGTAAAGGTAAAATCCAAACAGTTTGTTATAGCTCATTGTTATTTTTCTTTGTATTCTCCTAGTCACAGACAAATTTAGCCTGCAGGCTCAGTTGGATGAAGGAGACCTCAGTTTGACCGATACATCTGGTACCGAGGTCGATGCAGATGCGTTTGATGAACTGATAAAGTCTGGGATTCAAAGTTTCAAGATTGGATGCATTCAGTACCCAGTATCAAGTAAGGTTATCCAAATGGATGATTATCAATGAGAGCTTATTTTAGAAATGGTTTTGAATATGTTCTTAACGCAGTTTCTT
Source organism: Pagrus major (assembly GCF_040436345.1). Taxonomy (NCBI): domain Eukaryota; kingdom Metazoa; phylum Chordata; class Actinopteri; order Spariformes; family Sparidae; genus Pagrus; species Pagrus major. Next base: position 7,976,295 of record NC_133235.1, read on the forward strand.
GCATTTTCCAAAAAGTGTATTAAACTCTGACCTTATTTTAAGTATCCTGACCTGAAATATTATTTTACTTCATTTAATTTTAGATATATTTTAGATAAGACATTTTCAATACTTCTCATTAATCATTATATGGAAATGTTCCTTTTCTTTTTTTACATTTTTAGATCTCGACATATGTCTCGTGGATGAGGAAATGCAATCCTCAGTTCTGTCAGACCTATCAGTGTCACCGGTACCATTGCCAGCAACACCTGTGTCAAGACCAGACACACCAGGATCACCAGCTTCTTCTGTCTCTTCAGATTCGACTATCATTCTGCCATCTACTAAGAACAGGAAAAGGGGCCTGCGTGACCTGGACCGTGATGAAGCAAGACAGGTGAAACAATGAAACATCACATTTTGAACTGTATATTACATTTGAAGATTATCAAGACTACATTACTAGCACTTAAACTATTATCATGCACCTCGTACCAGGTAATTGTTAAAAGTCAATCTAAAATGAATTTTACAGAAGCTACTGATATTTCAAAATTGTCTTTGCAGAAGGTTGAAGCGGCCCTGAGATCAAATCCAAAGGGAGAAGAAATCTTCAAAGAATATAACAAAATGAAAATGCTGTCGGATTCAACCCGTAGACAGATGGTCAACATTTTGATCGCAGATATGACTGAATCATATGGGTAAGAAGTCTTAGAAATGATCAATGATTGTGAGCTTATATTGGATGTAAATGTAACATATTTTTTCTTTTAAAAGGAGAATTCCACCCACGAGTGTGCGGACCACCTATGCACTTGGAATTGTGACCCTCTTTCCATATCTGCAAGATCCGTACTCAAAAAATGGATATGTAAGTTTTAGAGTATCTTTGAAGACCAAATCTGTGTTTTTGTAGAACTTAGTATTGCTTAATATTTGATTAGTGTTTGGTTGCGTTGATGTCAGATGTGTAAGTGTGTGTACATGTCTGTGCTTATGTGAACAGGAACATTACTATGATCCAGAGGCCAACACTGGCTACCTTGCTTGGAGACTCAAAACAGTCCAACGCAACAGCTTCGATGGATCAAACAGGCTTTCCAGGCCTGATTTGCAGGACAGTCCAACAACCTATCGAGAATCACTGTTAACTGGTCAACAGCTCTTTGCTGAAGAGTGTAGCGAGGCTCTCTCTGTCATCAGATACTCTACAGATCATTCTGTGGTTAAAGAAAAGATGAGGGCCACCTTTGATCATAGACAGAAGCTTGTTCATGACCATGATGCAACATCTTCAGTCTTGGATGTTTTCCCTCGTTTCCTTGATGTCCCTGGATTGGTAAGTATATAGATTGTCGCATGGTATTTTATTTTATTTCAAAGCCAAATCCCTCAAAATGAGATGCAATCTTGTTTTGACATGTACTATGTACATTGTGTTTCTGTTTTACAGATCGACCAAGATTTTTCCATGATGTTTGGAGATGAAGTATCTGGGAAATTCCTAGCAAAGTGGCCTTCATTTTTCAAGCAAAAAGTCATCAAAGAATGCCAGAGTCTTCCCCCAAATCAGTATGTTGAGGAACTTCTTGCAGCCTTGGACCCTGAAGCAGAGAATGACTTCGGTAAATATTAATATCTTTTGATTGTATATTTTTGAATAAATAACATGCACACTAAGCAAGAAGTAATTTATTAATTAATTCTCTACTTTTTTCCCAAGGCTGGGATAGTCATATTTCAGCTCTCCTCCTGTTGTTGCATCTCCTGCCCCCTACATCAAGAGGCCATAAAAGAACAGCCAAGATCAGCTCAGCACAGGCAGCCCACCATCTTGTAAGATTTCTCAAAGTATGTACCTTCAGATATGTTGTACGACCAAAAGCACTTTCTGTTAGCTAGCAGATGTGTGAAATAAGTTTGTTTGCAAGTTAATATAGGACTGTAAGACTAATTCTTGATGTTTTGTCATTCAAACTACAGGAGGGTGCAAGCCTCACCACATTCCTGGAGAAAGTGGATACAAGACAGCCTTTCCTCCTCTGCATCGGTGAGCAAAAGAAGAAAACACAGAGGTTCTTCATTATTGTGGACCAGAAACCGATCCCAAGCAATGCTCAGACAACGGTAGCTGCTTTTGATGAGCTATTCAAAGCTCACTACGTCTTCAGCCTCTCTTACGATGAAGCGCTCACCAGCTTCTACACCTTCATTCAGACCACGGTGTACAATATTGATGTTGGAAAAGCAAAGGAAACCCCGCGAGTCAAGGAGCTGAGAGCACGACTATTGCGTGAGTGTTGAAAGGCCACAACTCATATTTTGAGTGCAGATTTGCCTAAAAAATGTTCACATGTTTTGTTTGCAAAACGCACCACCAAACTTGTTCAGTTCTTTGTAAGCATTTGAAGTTTCACCATGGACTATATCCAGCCAAGAACTTGCGTTTAAAATGTGGAGAGCAAGGGTGTGCTTCATCTTTTTGTACGTATAGTGGCTTAAGAAAGCATCTAAACAATGTACATAAGCTCTCGTGTGATGAACAGATCAATACACCCCAGGAAGTGGCATCACAGATACATTCTGAGGTGGGATTTTTAAGTGATCAGCCAACAACCTCTGCATCCATGTTGCAAGTCCCTCCTGTTGTCACACAGAAACCTCTTGCTAGCATGTGTGGCTCCATTGTGGCACATTTACAAGCCAGTGGTCTCTCTGAAAGCACTGTCCAAACAATAGTTTGTTCAATGGAGGAAGTGGTCAGTGATGTTCAAAGTCAAGCACGAGAAGCTGTTCTCCAAACATTTTCTCCTGAAACCAAAAAGTCAGAAATTTATAATAAAATAGAGCATACTTTAAATCAGTTAGACAATCCTTTTTCAACATTTAACACGGAGACAAAGAGACAAAAATATTATAATGAAAAATGGGAAATAGTTGAGCCCAAAGAATTTGTCCTTGGTGTGAGACTGGATGCGCGTAGAAGTAGAACTTCAGGTGTCTATAGCCAGATCCCTGTGACAGACAAGTTCATGTATGTACCTATCTTAGGCACACTAAAGTCCATTTTCAAAAATGATGAGATAAGGGAATGTTTTTTTCAAGATAAACATAGTCAAAAGGGAATATATAAGGACATAAATGATGGGTCATATTTCCAGAACCATCCTCTCTTTTCTCAAAACAGGTATGCTCTACAAATTTTGCTCTATTATGACGACTTTGAAACAGCCAACCCATTAGGTTCCAAGAAAGGTGTTCACAAACTGGGGTGTATTTATTTTACTTTAAAAAATCTCCCACCAAAATTGAACTCTGTATTAATGAATGTGCATCTTGCAGCTCTATTTTATACGGAAGATTTGAAGAAATACGGTTTTGATGCAATTTTAAAGCCCCTAATTGATGATTTAAAAATTTTAGAGACAAAGGGAATCCAAATTCCATGTATTCAAGACTCATTGTTTGGTTCTATAATTCAGGTGACTGGAGATAATCTTGCTTTGAATAGCTTGCTAGGGTTTGTTGAGTCTTTTAGTGCAACACACTGGTGTAGGTTTTGTCTGACAACCAAGGAAGAAATTCAGTCTGTATTCAATGAGGACAATCCTGGACTTGTTCTGCGCTTCAAAGCGCTTCACATTGAGCACTGTAATGCACTAAGTGAAGAACCTGCTCTACCTTCAGTTTATGGTGTTAAAAAGTCTTGTGTCCTCAATACATTGGAGTATTTTCATAGCACTGAGAATTTTGCTGTTGATATTATGCATGATTTGTTAGAGGGTGTTGTACAATATGAGCTGAAGTTGTTTTTTCAGTACTTGATAAAAAATGGTTACATTTCTTTGAACACACTTTTATACAGGATACAGAGTTTTAATTATGGTTTCACAGAACGTAAGAACAAACCAAGTGGATTAAAAATTGATGATAAAAGCAAGCACTTGGGTTTAAATGCCATCCAGTCATTGTGTGTTCTCCGCAATACCCCTCTCATCTTTGGTGATGTGGTTGAAAGGGACAATAGCTATTGGAACTTTGTGCTTCTTTTATTACAAATTGTTAACATAGTATTCTCCCCAATCCTTACTGATGGCATGATATGTTACCTAAAACATTTGATTTGCGACCACCATAACATGTTCAAAACCTTATTCCCCGATAAGAATTTGATCCCCAAGCACCACTTAATGATCCACTATCCAAGATGTATTAAAAAAATAGGCCCTTTAATCCATATGTGGTGCATGCGTTTTGAGGCAAAGCATTATTTTTTTAAAAAGTCTGTGAAGAATTTCAAAAATCTTACCAAATCTCTAGTAAAACAACACCAACGTCATTTGGCTTTTTACTATGAAAATTTTAGTTTTAGAAGGTTTGAAGTTGGTCCTTTAAAAATTAAAACAATTGATAGCATGGAATGTGGAGAAATACTGTGTCAGTTACTCAAATTAGATTCATGTTCAAATGTGTCAACTACAAAGTGGGTTAAACATAATGGCACAGAGTACCAGATTGGTTTATTTATAGCCACTGAAACTTCCCATGATCTACCTGTGTTCAAGAAAATATGCTCTATTGTTGTACATGAACAGTCTGCTTTCATAGTAGGTTGTACAGTTAATACCTTGTACTTTGATGAACATTATCATGCATATTGTATAGAGGAGAAAAATGATGAGTATGGGGTGATATGCATTGATCAGCTCACTTACTTCAGACCCTTTGATAAACAGTGCTCTAATGACGGTGACAAAGCATACATTGTTCCATACTGTTATCTGTTTTAAAAAAAAATTTAAAATGTAAATGAGATGTTCATGTGGTGCGCGTCTTGAAATAAACGTGTTTTGACTAAAAACGGCTTCATTATTTTTAGCACACTTTATTTTGAAAATATTTTCGGAGTTAAAACAATCCAGAGAGTGAGAGTTGAAATTTAACACTACTCCAAAGAGTAAAAAAAAGTAACACTGGTTAGTGTTAAGAAGTGTTAATTATTCTACTCCATATAGAGTCAATCAATAACACTTAACTAGTGTTAAAGTACCAACACTCCAAAAAGAGTTAAATTAACACTTTGTGGTGTGGACCCATATAGACACTTTAAAAGTGTTGAGATCAACTCTGACGGTGTTAATTTGGGTATGCAGAATTTGCTGTGCAGAATTAATTAACATGTATTATCAGTCACCAAACAATGGTCACGATCAAGAGGAGGAGAAGGGTCAAACATTAGGTATAGGCATGTTCATTAATCATGTTGTTACTTGAACCATAGAAATAATACATTATATTTAACATTCTAATATTGTTTAAATATGTAAAGAAAAAGAAAACTTTTCAAATTAATAGTTTGTTGAAATACATCAATACATTTTTTTAAATAAAAGGAGAAAGGGGGAATACAAAGAAAGAAAGAAAGAAAAAAAGAAAGAAAGAAAGAAAGAAAGAAAAAGAAAAAGAAACTCGTACTTTATTTTGAATCCACGGATCGTTTCCTGGTTTGGTCACATGGTCTTCCAAGATGGCCGCGCCCTGCAGCCACGGAGTGTAGTCGCAGATACAGATCACCAGACAGGTTTTAATGACAGTTGAGGAGCTGCAGGTCGCAACTGACATCTCCAGACAGAGACAGAGGAGCGTCTGAGGAAGCCTGACATCTCTTCAGCCCCGCCGACATGAGCAAGGACGGTTTAATCCTGTAAGTACCTCTGTTGTTAGCTTAAAACACACAGAACTACATTAAGGTTAACGCTAGCATTTTTGGCTGGCAGAGTGATGTTATGAAACTTGCCTGTGTCATTCTTATGAAAACATTTCTTCATACAGCATGAATTGAGTCTAGCATCTATAACCACAACTAAATATTAACATGTACTGGTCAGTAATGCCAGGTACTAACCTTGATAAGCACAGCTTCTTCTTTTGTGGCGAACTCTCATTCAGAAAACCAGCAGTTTAATATTCTCTACCTCACAGTTAAAGGTGCATTCCCTGTGCAGGATGAATTATGAGCTTGAGCAAATCATTTGAATCTTCTGACAAATTAGGCATTCAGATAAGTCATTAGAGAGTAGTGTTTTGTTTTAAAATGTCGATCTAATTGTTTTAGTTTTGTTTGAATTGGTTTAATCTCCACAGTGCATCTTAGTAAGATCACAGATATGAATAACTTCTATTGTTTTAGTTCATATAATTAGGATAATGAAAGAAGAATACAAAGTGTATCACAGCTCTTCCTGAGTTATCCGAGTTGCTATTATTGCATTTTTCATTGAGTGAAGAGTTATATGTATATGTATTATATGTATATATAGAGATATGAGTTCTACGATTGTAAAAGTGTGCCATATAACCATTTTAAGAGTAACCTGAGCTAAAGTTGCAGTAAATTGTTTGGAGGCTTCGGTCGTCTGCATTGGTTACTTTTACATTTATGTCAAAATTTGAGTTCCAGTCGGGTTGTGATGCATCAATGATGCGTTCAAAGCAGCCTTTCATTCAACCGTTTTCTACTGCTGGAAGACGATAAGAGACAGCAAGTGTTATCTCTCATAATCACTCTGCAGCTGGATGCCTACAATGATTGCTGTGGAGAGGGTGGGACATGCCTGTGTGTTAGATAACAGTAGCTTGTTACCATATTGTAGCCCTCGGGCTATAGTGATTGGGACGCTGCCACCTCAACCAAATTCAAACAAAGGGCAACTGTGTTTGAATTTGGATTGCCAGTGGAGGTTGGATTGTTTGAGTGTCCTTGTTGCATATATGTTAGAGCCATAATCTGTATCAAATTGTATCAGATTGTTCTAAGATTAATCTTAATAATGTAACGTTGGTGCCATGATAGAACTGATTGGAGTCAATAGGAACAATGACTGTGACTTATTGTCCACCAAAAGAAGAGTCACATCCCTGTGTCTTTAAGTAAACAGTAACAACACTGAACTTTTCATGTGTACAGGGACTGAAGGTACTGGGTTAGAGAGAGAAAAGACTGATGAGGTTTTGTGTTTCAATACAGCCCCAAGGACTTCCCCCAGCTCCTGAATGATACATTCCTGCGAGCAGCACGAGGGGAAGAAACTGAGCATGTCCCTGTGTGGTGTATGAGACAGGCTGGAAGATACCTACCAGGTACTGTGATCATGTTGGTGCTTTTTTTAATGGTATTTCCTTAAAGACAATTTTCTCTCACTTAACTATATTCAAAGACTGTCTTTGCATTACTAACTGCCCTTGAACAGTATGATTTTCGGACAAACAACATTGAGATATTTAAGACATCATGAAGACATTAATGTTTTGCTGAATGTAATTTTCAGAGTTCCGTGAGTCCAGAGCAGGGAGGGACTTCTTTGAGACATGTCGGTCACCAGAGGCCTGCTGTGAGCTCACACTGCAGGTATATCAGTGCTTTCAAACTTACTATAGCAGTTCTAATATCAGCGATGTAAAAACAAGTTTTTAGACTGTTTGCCTCAATGCTCAGTGTAAGAAGAAAATGTTTTTTTTTTGTTTTTTTTACATGCAAATACCTATTGCAAATCAAATTAGATTGTTTTACTAAAATTTAAGACAAATATTGAACTAAAAACAGAAAGACAGCGACAACCAGTGGAATTAAAAAACATACTCTGTAATTTACTTCTGTTTAATTTTGTCTAAAAGGGCCGATTTCAGTTGCATCACAGTGAACTCATTTTGATGGAATGTGCCAAAATGTATTTTTATCAGCTTGAAAAGAAAAGCGCCAACATGCCCATAACCACTAAAAATGTGTTTAAAACATTGAATACATTGATTCAGTTTTAAGATGCTTAGTACTATCAGTGTTACAGTATATTGCATTGAGGCGATGGTGTGATAATCTACTTACTACAAACCAAAACCACATAACCACAAGTTTTTTTAATGTCTCTTTTTTTCCACTTGCAGCCTCTGAGACGCTTTCCCTTCGATGCAGCCATCATCTTCTCTGACATCCTGGTTATCCCACAGGTAAGTGTGTTGGTGTGTTTGCTTGTTGGTGTGTTTGGCTTGTTTTGTTGTTTTTCTTCTATTTTTCCCCAGTGTTAATTAACTTCTGTTTCAGCGTAAGTGATGAAATACTTGATGCTAGAATCAGACATATAAAACCATGTATGTAATGCAAATGTCAGTAGGAATATATAGCTGGGTTTGGTAATTTGGGTAATTTCAAAATAATGTACTGTTATTGGCTGCCGGGCCACTACTTTGCATGGATGTGAGGGTGGAAGGAGACTCTGAACAGAAGAGGATAAGGATTCTTCTTTGATATGTTCTCAAAAATTAATAGGAAGAAATATGTAAATATCATATATAATAATAATATAAATGCAATATATCTTTCCATCTGTATCAAGTTGCCGCTATCTGTCAAGTTTTCTGTGCATCTCTATTCTTTCTTTCATTCCTCCCTCCAGGCCCTGGGTATGGACGTCCAGATGGTGCCAGGTAAAGGTCCTACATTCCCGGAGCCGCTGAAGGAGCCAGAGGACCTGCAGCGTCTGCAGGCCAAAGTGGACGTGGACAAAGAGCTGGGCTACGTCTTCAGAGCCATCACACTGACCAGACACAAGATAGAGGGCAAAGTGCCGCTCATCGGATTCACAGGAGCTCCGGTTAGAGATGATACAGACACGTTTAAAGATCTAGAAGAGAGCACGCACAGACGTGATGTAATAAATTGCATTGTGATTCCCTCCACAGTGGACGCTGATGTCCTACATGATAGAAGGCGGAGGCTCCAACACCCACTCTAAGGCGAAGCGTTGGCTGTACCGGCACCCTGAGGCCAGCCACATGCTGCTGAAGATGCTGACAGATGTGATAGTGGAGTATCTGCTGGGGCAGGTGGCAGCTGGAGCTCAGGTTAGACCGCCCGCCTTCAGATGTCTGGACACGTTTATCATTTTTTATTATCTTGCACCACCAAATTCAACTTAATGCCTCAAACTGCTTTTTGATGCATAATCAGTCAAACAGAAGAGTTTGCTGTTTTTCATATGTGGGCAGCTGATAGTGGATATAATATATCAACAATAAGACCTCATTGATTCAGTATAAGACATATTGTATCAAGTATATCCGAGTTTATCCGAGACATAAATACTATTTGCTGATTGTGGCAGCTCCTGCACACACACAACCTGCCTCTCAGTATCAGCACTAAATCTGGTTGAGGGAGCAATTTCAGTTCAAATTCAAGGTTGAGCACAGCCTGGATTGTTACACAAAGTCTAGACAGTCACACCAGTAGAGTGTGCCTTTATTACTGCAGTTTCAGTACATGGGGCTGCAGGGTGGCTTTAGAGACTCTTTAGAGAGTCTTTACCTGTGTTGAGCTCCTTGCAAGGTGTCAAGCATCCTGTCTGCTGATGGGTCTTTGACCTCTCACCTTCACCTACAGCAGTGTGGGAATATAATATTTAGCTCTCTGCAGCATCATAACATGATTTGGAACCTGCGATGACATCATAGTGATTAACTCAACTGGTGACGTAAACACTGCATCGTTTATCCTGCTGATCATTGAATGACGTATGTAAAATAGGGAATAACAAACACCAAAAAATGGAATAGGCTGATTCTCAGTAGGTTTTTCTTTTTTTGCTCTTTGTTCTCAGGTCTTTTTCGTTTTTCTTCTGTCATGACAAAGATAATGCTGTTGGATATGTTGATCAGGTCTCCCTTTACAAAACACTCAACTGGTTTCATTTAGATAATTTTAAAGCCAAGCTAATCGACATCTTTGTATTAGCAATGGATCAAATGACAATGTGGAATATAAATGAATAGAATTATGACCTGAATTAGTAGTTTCTCTCAGCTCTTTTGTGTTTCAGTGTCTTTCAAGTGATTGGTTCAGTGTCTGCACTTGTATCAGCAGTAGTATTAAATGCAACAAGCCACTCTTTTCAGCAAAGAAGAGACCCAGACAGAGAGAGAGTCAGTATTGGACATGCATACATTCAAAGATGGATCTAAATGAAGTGTACTGGGAGTTTACACTGGCAACTGTTTGCAAACTGGCTATCAACTTCGTAATGCTATCATATATCAATGTTGGGCCAAAAATGAGTTAGTGCAGGTTTTAAAAAACCCTAATCCTTGTGTGTTATCCAGGCTCTGCAGGTGTTCGAGTCCCACGCTGGTATTCTGGGGCCGGTGGAGTTTAAAGAGTTTTCTCTGCCTTACCTGCTAGACATCGCTCGCCGTGTCAAAGATAAACTCAAGGAGGCAGGACAGGATGTCCCCATGGTGAGAGACAGCTGCACAAATAAGCACTTCCAGATCTTTAAATGTACCCAAATCCACACCAAACACACACATAGACACACAGAATGTCTCATATATCTGCATCTGTTCTTCTTGACAGTGTCAATAGCTAATGATGTACACGTGCACATCATCTAAACTGAAAGCAAGTCAACCGCGACTCTACTTATTTATTTTCCTGCCGTATTGTTCTGTTTGTTCTCTTGTTATAATTACTTTCTATATTAGTTTCGATACTCTGTTCTATTCTTATCATGACTCTGTTGCTTCAACAACACTGCTTCCCAGGAGGGATCATTAAGGATCCATCTGGTCTGATATAAAGAGCTGCTCTGTTTGATTACCAGAAGATGGCAGCATTTCACCAAAAATGGTTCCTGATCATCTGTGCAGAATTTGCTTTGAAAATGTGCCTGTTATACTTTTTTTTTTGCCCGTGTGTCTTCTAGATCGTGTTTGCAAAGGATGCTCACTACGGTTTAGAGGATCTGTCTCAGTCTTATTACGAGGTGGTTGGACTGGACTGGACCATTGACCCACGATCAGCACGGTAACACACACACACACACACACACACACACACACACACGCAAAGAGAGAGAGCGTTTTGATTTCATTTCCCAGTTACTTTGTAAAAGCCTGCCCTGCTTTGGTCCTAAGATGACAAAGAAAAACACAAAATAAAATCACCTAAACATCTAAATACAACCTGCACCTTCTACTTCAAGTGCTAGATTTTATTAAATCTGCACTGAACTCTGTGTTAAATATGCCACGTCAGCCCATTAGCTATTTGTAAAATCTGTCTCAACCAGAGCTGGCTCCTCCGGTTGTAGTTAGTCAGATTTAGAGCGCTGAGATATCTCTGGAATGTGAGCAGGAATAGAAACAATCAATACAAGAATCTCCTTAGTCAGAAGCAGATACAGCCTCAAAATCCACTGTCATGGGCAGACTGCAGAAAATGAGCTTCAAGCTAAATCGAATACGACTACAGGGATGTATCCAGTAATGTGCAGCAGCATTGCACTAATCATGAGGCGTACTGCTGTGTGTCCTGAGGAGCAGGTTAACCATTAGTGACCTCTCCCTCGTCCCTGGTTTGTCACTCGGTGCACGATTTGAGTCAACAAACGTCTGTGTTTCCTGCTCCACTCATCAAATACTTAACCTGTTGGTTAAAGGATTACCCTGTGTGTCCTGTGTTGTGTGTCTGTGTGTGTTCAGGGAGCGCACAGGAGGGAAGGTCAGCCTGCAGGGAAACATGGACCCTTGTGCTCTCTACTCTCCAAAGGTAACCTTCACTCTTAGGCTCTCACGTGGACATGAGACTTCACTCCCCCTCTATTTTTAATCTATTTTTTGTGTTCAAAACTGTCTCTATTGACTTTTGTCCGTTTTTGAAAGGACAAAACACCTTCAAGCATTGACAAAAACCTTCCTACTTAATCCCAGTAACACAACAGTCTCTGTAACAGGAAGACCTTAACAAGGTCATAACAGAGTAAAACGAATACATTTAACATATACTGTAGAAAAAATGAAATAAAATGGGTTATAAGTAGAAGTTTAAAAATGGAGGTCATTATCGTAGTCTCTCTCTCTTATTCACAACCATAATACTCGTACTTTAATACAAATAAAAAGGGATATCAGTGGCACTGATATTTGGGCATCATGCAAGTTTGTTCATACAAATGTTTTATCAAAGTCAATCTCACTAAACTCTCTTAACTGGACAAACTTGTAAATCTCTCCTTTCAGTCTGATTAACACCACCTGTTCATGAGGAGGTGCATATTTCAGGAAAGTCTCGCTAAAGCTAAGTGGTCATTTGCAGTCACATAGACAAGGCTACAGTAGGTGACGTTATATTGTCAGTGACAAGAGAGGATGAAACTGGACTCAGACCTGCAGAAACACAGATAATAGTGGCTACTGTAATGTGTAAGTTGTTGTGCAGAAATATGCCAATCAAAATCATCAAATCAAAAATCTGAGTGAATTGGCAAGTCATGATGATAATGATATTAATTTTGCTTTAGTTCTGTGTGTAATTACATTTTTTTAACACACTTTTTTCCCTGTGGAGAGAGGCATTGTGACAAGTCAGGACCGCTCATAAGAATATTCTGAATACAGAATAACTGGTGAATGCCCCACTTGTACATGCCACTTATGAAGGAATTGTTCAAATCAGTGCTTCTTGCATTAGGCCTTGTGTCTGATCATAGGCATAGTATAATTTACGGCATGTAATGTACCAAATATCCACAACTTTATCTTAGTGCTAATTTAGGATTAAATTTAACCAGTGTAATGTCCTGAGCAGCCACGAGGATCCTCTAGAAAAGTGAAGATCATTCCTCCATGCGTTTTCTTCATAACCTGCTAGTAGTATGTCATCAAACATGCACAGCTGACCTCCGTCATGTCAGTGGATTAGTGTGAGTCATTCACTGGTTGACAGTGAGGGTGCCAGAGCACAATTTTGTATAAAATGACAAAGAGAGAAAAGAAAATAACAGAAAACTCAACTTGTTTTTTTCTTGAACTGCTATTTTCAGCACCCAGCGCTCACATGCTGTGAATTTATTTTTTCATTCCACTGCGTTTCCATTCATATATTTCATGCGAAGCAATGTAATTCATTCTAACAAACTTTTGTTTACACACCATATGGTAATTTATAACTCTTCACCAGAACTTCTTGTTCCTCCTCTGACCCAGTTTGAGCAAAGTATATCTGACTCGGAAAGATACCACAGGCGTAGTCGAACCATGACAGATCTAAAAGTCGATCCTCAACTTTTCCCCCCTCTCCTTCCCTCTCGTCCTCCTGCAGGAGCGCATTTCAGACATCGTGAAGAAGATGTTGGAGGGTTTTGGCACCAGGGGCTACATCGCCAACCTGGGTCACGGCCTTTACCCCGACATGGACCCGGAGAACGTGGGCGCCTTCGTCGAAGCCGTGCACCAACACTCTAAACAGATGAACAAACAGTCGTAAAGAGGGATGTGTCTGTGTAAGCCAAAGATGCTGATGATCATGATTGAAAACGTGTACAATAATGCATTATTTTATTAAAAACTGTGAAACGTCAAAAGGAAAAAATGTCCATCTTCACATTTGTTTTCAGTCCATTCCAACAGGAAAAGTAAAAAAAAACACCACTGACCCAATATCAATAAATGCCATTGAAACACCCAAATCTCCATGTACATTTACATGAATTCACAACATCCTCATCCAGTGTAGATTTTTACGATAAAAACATGCAGGTTTTTTTCTGAGACAAGGTTTATAGGTCTATAATGCGTTGATCTGACCAGGAGTGGATTAACTGTTTCCATTGGAGAGAAATGACATCATTTATCAAGTACATGTACGTTTCAAATGCATTTACAGTTGTGTGGGATTTGTCTTAGTATTTGATCTATTCAGAAATGCTCTAAACAGCTTTGACATCTAGATGAAAAATATTTTCCTGTCATCCAGTCAAACTCGCCATAATGTTTTCTCTAGCTCTCACAAATACAAATAGATGAATACAAACCGTTCTAACCTCTTAATGGCTTAAAACATCTTCAATCACAAGTGAGCTCGTCATCAGTACAAGGAGCTTGTTTGTCAAAATGAAAAGCTGGTGATGAGGCAAAAGAGTTTCAGCAAGAGACACACTACTGCAGTTATAAAAATCAATTTTTAAAGCAAAATGTCAGCACACAGCAGTTGATCATCCACCACCTTACATCTTAACAATGAGCAGAACCTCCCGCTGGATCTCAGCATGAGGAGTTTTATTTTTACTCCTGCAGATAGAAAATCTTCTAAGATGTGCTCGTTGTTAAAGGAGCTGCCTTATGTTGTTTTTGTCTTTCTCCCTAAATCTGGAAAGAGTGGCTTATGAAGTGAATCACATTATCACACATGTATCCTGAGAGGTTGTATGTGATTTTTAGTATATTGAAAACCATGAATGTGTGTACCTGGGTGTTTCTTCTTTCCTGTTAAATAAAGATTGATTTGATTTGTAGTGAGATTTATGTTTCTTTTCATTTTAAATGGTTAGATTGTTTTTCTACTGCCATTCAGCCAGTAGGCTTTGAGCAGGATGGTAATGCCTCCTTATGGCCTTAAACTCAGACAGACATTTTAATGGAGCAGGTTCTAAAAGGGCCATGAGTAATCATTACTGACCCTTTCTTTTATTCTGCACAGAGCAGTGTGGGCTGTAGGGATGGTAAAGTCAAACAGTTGGTCCACCACTTTGGTCCAGACTGAAATAGCTCAACAGCTTTTAAATGGATTGGCATGGTACAGACATTCATGTTCCCATCAGGATGAATTGTAATAACCTCGGTTTAAAAGAGTGCCACAAAGTGTCAAAATCAAATGGAAATCACACTGGAAATCTAATGTAGCATGTAGCTGTTAGCCTCCAGCAGAGATGAGGAGAGTCTAGTTGACTCACTTCTTACTCACTACACACCCTCACATATGTTTTCATTTTCAAGTTTATCAGATTGTGCAACTCATTCTGGAGCCACAAAATGGCTTCATATAGCATTCTTATTATTTGTCTTATGTATGCAGTAGTCCCGCATGCTGTTTCCATTTAAAGCTGCTGTAGGTGGTTGTTTTAAATTAAAATGAGTATTAAATAGCTCCAGCAAACAATTATCAGTAATCACTGTTATAGAGAGTCCTCCTTGTCCCCCCGCTCATGCAGTAAAAGAGAAAATACATTTTCTGGTATCCCTGGCCATTTTATCCAATTAGGACAGCGAACTCCATAAAGAGGCGGAGCTGTCTGCAGACAGCAGGATCCTCCTGTCTGCTGCGGTGTCTGGTGACGCTTACAGCAGCTTTAGCTTCTTCCTGTTGCCATCATCGAGTCTGAATAGCAGTTTGGCTTATGGCTAAATACCTACAAAAGTAACGACGCTCACATCAGCCTCACTTTGTGTTTTTGTGCTCATTTGCAAATGTTAGCATACTGACGTTAGCATTTAGCTTGTACCGACTCTTCAAACTGATTCTGGCCCTTTGATCGTTCTGTTAGCAGGCTAATTGGCCTATTTACTAGTTGAATCTGTTGCTCAACACAAAAATACTTACTTCATTAAAAAGTTTCAACCTAGGCAGAGGGGATTTATGGAAATCAAACTGACAACTTACTTCTATGATTAAAAATGTGCATTGTTTTTTCCTTGTACTTCTGATTATATAATTATTATTTTTTTAATTATTAAAACAAATAAACAAAAAGAAGAGAAAAACATTAAAAAAAATACAAATTACAAGCTTGACAGGTCAGACAGGGAATGTAAAAGTCTGGCTCCTCAGCACTTCAAAAAGAGAAGTTGAATCAGCCTGGTTTAATAATAAACTATATCCTCTATAAACTACTAAAAGTGATTGATAAACTACATCTCTATCCTGCCTGTCACTCTCCATTTACTTATCTCCTATTCTGATGTGTTGTAATAACAACAAATAGCACTGCCCTCTTCTTGTTTTGATGATGTGTACCTCACATCATTAAGTAATTGAAACCTGTAACACTGATGAACTTGTCAGTCCCATCTGATGAAAGTGCCCGAATACATAGCATATTCCAAACACCACCACTTACAAACTTTCTTTTTGTTTTGAGGGTTTATGCATCAGTGTTATGAGGACCGACTCGAGGCTGAGGCCTGGCCCAGTAAGTGGGACAGAAATGTGACAGTGACTGGGGCTTTAACTGGGACAGAAGTGAGACAGCGTCCTGCCTGAAGGTGCTTTAACACCGTTTTATCATCCAGTCTGAAGTCCCCAGAGAAATGCTTTGTAATGAAGGTCTTTATAAATAAACAGCTTAAACACTACAGCACAATGTCGCTTTGAAAGGAGAAAATAGAGGGTACTAGTGCAAGTTATTAATGGAGAGAAATATGTAAACGAAGAAAACATCTTTGAAATGTAGATTTAATAACAATAGATTCCGGTTTAGGTAGAACAACATTGATTTGTACCAGTCGGGTACAAAGTTTGTTCTTATTCTTAAATGAGCTAATTTGCAGATGCTTGATTAAGATTGAGAAACTACAAATTCACACCGATGTGCTGCTGCCACTTGAGACCACCAAGGTTGAATCTGAGGTTACACAGGTGAATGTTAAAATGCTGTTTCTATCAAGGCTGTTGGAAGCAGCTCCAAGACAAGTCAGGCATCAGACCCTAAAATCACTTCACTGCTTTAATTTTCCAACATTTGTTGCTTGTGACCCTTTTAAGCCGAGCACTGCCCACTTTCAGCCCCTCGTCACAAGATACATCCTAAATGTGAGCTGTGAGGAGTTTCCCCAGAGGGACAGGTTTCTCTTCTCAGACAGTTTTATTGTAAAAGAGCCCAGAAGAAACGGAAATCTCCAGTAATTTAAAAGCCTGGTGAAAATAAACAGGTTTGTCTTGACTGGTGGTTCCATGGCTTGTTCCACATTAGCAACAATCAAAACTGGAGACACATATATATTCAGGGTTTTAAAATGTTCGATCAAAGCTAATAGATGATGTCATGGTTGGTAAGCCCATGTGTGTGTTATGGTAACAATGTTAACGGTGCTCATTAAGCAACACCTCTCCTTGTTTCAAGTAACTGTCCATGGCATGCAGTCATCTAAAGTGGAAGAATTAAGTCAAAGTGATGATCGTTATGATAAAATAAAACAGAATAAGAATTTCAGGCAACTAAAACTGCTTCTAGTTCAACAGGCAGATGCATTGTTTTATCATCGGGTCTTCAGTGTCAAAGTCACATGTTTGAACCATCAACCCCAGTCTTACTGTGGTGGAGATGAGACATTATTCACCAGACTGCAAGTGATCATTAAAGGGAAGTTCCACTGGTTTTTCATATCAAAGTGTGTTTACAGGTGTTGGGGTGTACTCCTGCATGTGTGAAAAAGTAGTATAAAGCCTTTTGTGGCTCCAGAGGGGGAAGGCTATGGGAAGTCTTATAAGTTGCCTCAAGTGATGTCACTTGAGTCAGCGTCAGTTAAAGCTGAAGACCACATGTTTGAAAATGAAAAAGTATAAGTAAGGGTTTGGAGTTAGAGGTTGGCCCACTGTTCATCTCTGCTGGAGGCTACATTAGCTTCTCTAGCATAACGCACCGAATCACCCAGCGCACTTTCTGCAATGAGTTGCATTGTGGGTAACGTAGATGGTAAATGGTCTACCATTTCTATAGCACTTTTCCAGTCTACTAACCGCTCAAAGCACTTTACAACACTTGTCACATTCACCCATCCACACACACATTCATACACTGATGGCAGGAGCAACTTGGGGTTAAGTATCTTGCTCAAGGACACTTCGACATGCAGCTGGGGGAGCCGGGGATTCGAACCAGCGCCCTTCCGATTACTAGACGACCCAGTCTCCCTGCTGAGCTTCCTTTTAACAAGAAAGAAAAACGTGTGGAGTCTCTGGTTCTGCTGCTGCATTCATTTTAATT
This sequence comes from Pagrus major, assembly GCF_040436345.1. NCBI lineage: Eukaryota > Metazoa > Chordata > Actinopteri > Spariformes > Sparidae > Pagrus > Pagrus major. Next base: position 7,994,090 of record NC_133235.1, read on the forward strand.
TCAATTCTTATGTGTTACTTTAAACATTCCAGTTTAAGTGTGGAGTGAAATGCAAAATTGTGGCTTCATTTTAAATTGCATTCAGAATTGTTGTCTGCCCCTTCAAAGATATATTTTTACAAAACCTTTAAATCTAGACCATCATCATGTGGACTATTCAAATGTGGCCAGAATGATGGTCAAAACTCTTGTGAGCAGCATTGTGTTCATTGTTATTCTCATTCTATTCAAATAAATTATATTTTGCCAGCAGTTTACAAAGGTTAAACATTCAGTCACTCAGTCTCACAAGCTGTGGTGTGTCTTGGTCATGAACACTCTACAGTATACTACATTTTACATTTTAAAAAACTCTTTTCTCTCTGTTTTGTCCTTCACTCCACATGGAGCCACAATTTCCAATTTCAAAAATAGACCTCTTGTCATATCGTCTGCAGCATCACTGGGGGGAAACAACAGGAAGAGGACACTGAAAAAGTGGGGTTTTTAAAACCTTAACATGATTGTTAACCTCATGCGGTGTGCAGCCATTACTTTACACTGTTTGGAAGCACCAGTACATGTGTAAAGGTCATTTCAGGACAGGCAGAAGTCTAGAAGTCAGGGATCATCTTCGCCAATCAGGACTCATGACACCATGCAATTGCCATCACAACCACCAATGAGAAGCTGGATAAAATCTGAGCAGGCAGTAACATCCAATCACAACACTTCAAGGCCTTTTGTCCCCTTGGGAATTTAACAATCCAGTAAATTTGGAGTAAATACAAAGCTTTATTACACAGAATTTGGCTTAAAATGAAATTATGTGCATTATTACTGTAATCATTATAAAAGCTCTTTACATGAGGAACTGGGGGGAAAAAAGGGATCAATTAATCCCAAATTGTGTTTTTCTCTGTGAGGCAGCTAAGAACGTCAGATAAGCAGATTCCAGTAAATCCGGCTGTTGTTGTTGCTGCTGATGTTGTTGTGAAGGATTCCAGTAAAAGTCATAACATCATGTGACCGGATTGGGGAGGCGGGGAGGGGTTATGATTTCAGGGGATCCCTCTTCATCAGCCACGAGGTTAGAATAAGGAGACTGTTGTTGTCACTGGGGTTTCAAACAGTCAACGCCAGTATGTGAGACTGAACTCAGTTCTGCTGGTGTTAGTCATCTCTTGGTTTGACCTTTAGTGGCAAAATGTACGTTTTTTCTTACATTTTTCATATTAATTGTTTTTATTTCTAGCTGCATCACAGCCCTATGGAAAATGTCATTAAAGAGACACCTTAGAGACACAATATATTACACCTGATCAACTTACAGTATTTTGCATTGGTCTGTCTGTAAACACCAGGATTCATCATCTCTTTCATTGTAATCAAGCTATTTTAAAGAATAGATGGGTATATGGGAAAGATGGCCCTTTTTAAGTATGGATAAGGGATAGAGTTCATATTATTAGGTCTATTTCACAAGGCTTGTACCCTTTAAAATTGACATTTAGCATTAATATGTACTTTTAAGAGTAAACGGGGTTCACCCGAAAAATGAAAATTCGAGCGTGAGCTCGACCACGAGTCGATGGTTTAAATAATGTCTTATCAAATCTTGGGGCTTCTTTTATATCCATTTTATATTTTGTTTTTGGTTGTTTTTCTTAATATTTAAAACAAGTCCCCAGCTACTTCAGTTGTTGGAACGCTGTTGTTGGAACGCTGGAACACTGTTTTTACTGTGAAGCTCCAGAAATATTTTGTGGACTGACTACAAAAATCCCCCTGACTTTCCATCAGCATTGGGGTGAGTAGATAACGACTGAATTTTCTCTTTTTGGGTGAACTTGGGTAAAAAATATTTTTGCTGAATGTCAATTTAAAGGATAAAAGCCGTAAAACTGACCAATAACAGGAAAAGCTATCTTTTATTCATATCTCAATAAGGCCTTCATGTTTCAATTGAGGTTAGAAATGTTTTTATCTAATTTAATTTACTTCAAAGTGTGAATACAAATGTAGTACCTGGATGCAACAGTGTGGCTCATTGATGTGTTTTTAATTTAGTTTTTGGAAAACATTGAGCTCAATGACACAGAGGAATAAGACATATCAGGCTTTTAACACACACACACACAGTACTTGTAGGTGATAGCTTATTTAATATTAATCGTTGGTTTTGGTTTTTTCAATGGGATCTGTTGAAAGAAATACAAATTTCCAACGTTGTCAGCCTTCCAATCTGAACCCTACAGACTGAAAAAAGTTCTGGGTTGAGGTTAGCCGAGCACTTCCACAACAGCTGAACGTTGCGGATCCTTTATTGATCTGTCCGCTAAACACTTCAGTTCAAATGGAAGGAAGAGATGAAATGTTGAATACAAGCCTCTAAATAATTAAGACTGGGCAGAGGCAAGCGAAGCCCGGTGTTATTAATAAATACAAAAACACACAATACTCACAGCAGCTGGATTAATGGTGATGATGGGAAAAAGCAATTCTTCCTTAAATGAAAGCCGCCTTTCATTCATCCCTCTCCTTTGTGTTGCTGTAGTGCCATAAACAGACAGACACACACACGCAAACACACAAAAGCTTTTGTTTGTGCCCCCCTCCCTCCCAGTGCGTAAATAGCAGAGACAAATGAACAAAAATCACCGCTGATTGTCGACAGGTAAGACTGAAGAGGCTGCGACTGTGTGTCAGTGGACCATCTGGGAACAAAGTGACAGGCTCTGTGTGTGTGTGTGTGAGAGAGAAAGAGAGAGAGAGAGGGAGAGAGAGAGAGAGAGAGAGGGAAGGTTGTAACAATGAATCTATGCTCTTTAGAAATGGAGATCAATTTCCACATGGCTGCTTTAAAGGCTTTGGCAGGAGAATAATATATAAGTGTGTGTATTCCTGTGTGTGCTTGTTTGTGTACATGTTTGCACACGTGCGTGTACGTGCATGACTCATTTCATTGCGTGTATTTGTGTGTATTTTTGCCTGTTTGTGCGTGTGTGTGTGTGTTTGGGCTTTTATGTGCTTATTTTGTGCACAGAGATTGAACAGGTGGATGTGGGTTGTTGGTCTCTCTCTCTCTCTCTTTGTGTGTGTGTGCGTGTGTGTGTGTGTGTGTTCGTGTTTGAAGGAGGTCCAGGCTCCATCTCTCAGCAAATCAGCAGGCCTGAAAATCCAATCTGCCTGGAGAGACAGCAGGCTGTACATCATCTGCCATGGATGGACACTATCAGCGCTTTATCAGTGACCGCCCCCCAAACACACACACACACACACACGCACACTATATCTTTCAATGACCACATGCATGAATGAACGCACACATCCACACACAGCCCGCTGTGACAGAGACTGATAGGCATTATTACCATAGTCGTTGTGGAGGGAGGCGGAGGGAGAAACTGAAACTCTGAAGACCTTGAGCTGCTTCTCCCTAATGCAGACGCTGACAGCTGTGACTGTCCCTCTATGCTGATGACAACTTCCTATCCCGCCACGGTCAGCCTGGTGTTTTGAACCCTGTGACCCACCAGGCTGCAAGAGGGATCATCCTGCATCAGACAACTCATTTGGATCACTTCTGAATATTGCCAGGATTTGGCCATGTGTGAAAATATTCATACAGTCTGTGGAGGTTGCTTTTGAGGGATTTTCGAATGTCAAAGATCTGGAAGCTCCCTGCTCCGATATTAAATCAAACAGCCAATCAGGATGAGCTAGCCAATCACAGCGACTGTGTTCAAACAAGGGTCATTTGTCTTCTACTTGTCTTGGGTCTTCTCTTCCTCTCTGCTTGGTAGTGTGCATGAAGTAGTTTTTTTTTCTTTATAGCAGCTGGTATAGCAGTGTTATAGTATTTAACACTAGTATAGGTAACATCCACACCTGTCAATGCAATCTAAGACTAGAAAGCATCAGTCTGGGTATGCCTGCCAATTTTCTGTTCCATTTTTCCAATTTGGAAATCATGGTTGAGGCTGTTGCCACTCAATGCTCAAAGGATGTCTGGACCATCTTCTCATTCCACTGTCAGATGGCGTTGCAGCTTACTGGCCTTCAGCCTTTTGCAAGGATTCGGTGGAAGTCCAGGCTACTTCATTGTGAAGGAGAGACACAATCGAGCAGCCATAGAGTCTTCAAGCAGGGACATGGTGAGACAGCCCAGCTCCAGCTCCATGTCAAGGGTGGACCAGGTATCGAGCGTCCTCGTCAGGTGGTTCAGCACCCGGAGAGGATGAAGTGGGGTCCGAGTGGTGACTGTCTCAGTAAAATGCACCCCAGCTAGTGTAAAGGGAGTGGGATCCAAGTCTGGCCAAGACTTTACTAGTTTTTCAACAGCCCTTTTAAGGAAACAAAAAGGGCTCAGCAGACTGATATGGGGAGGCAAAAGAGGCCTAAACCACCACCTAAACATGCGCATGGAACTGCGAAGGACGTTCCACATCTATGTAACCGGATGTCCTTGTTATTCGGTGACGTGAAACATCCATCCATTTTCTGACAGCAGGGTCAGTGTTGCAGTGGCAGAAGGCTAAGCAAGGTAAATACAATGCTTCTCTGGAGGTTCTATGGGGTTCCCAAACCAGACAGTTTATAAAGTCCATCCAGCGTGTTCTGGACAGGTGTCCAAGAAGAACACTAATCAAATGCCTGAACCACCGTAACTGGCTCCTTAAATGCAAAAGAGCATTGGTTCTAGCACCTCACAGATATCCGAGCTTCTCACTGTCCCCGAGGGCCGAGCTGGGCTAGACATGAGTTCGTATGTTGTCCGACGACATCGGAAGGCAAAAGCTGTTGTGATCTGCCACACTGGAAGGTATTCTAAGCTATTCCACCATCCGACCTGGAGCTGTGGCTAAGCAGGAGACGTAGAGGGAGCAGTACGTTAGCAGAGCAGCAGCAGTCCCGTCAGTGCTTCATCTGTGTCTACAAAGGATGCGTTCAGGTAGATAAGTGATTGTAGGTCACCTGCACATTGGAAGCACTCGGAGCCCAACACGCAATCACTGTAGTTATTCACATAAAGCAGAAGAAAATAGACTTTAAGCACAAAACAATACACTTTGGGTCGATGGCGTTTACACACATATAACACAAGCTGTCACGTGGCCTGTGTAGACAGATGGGTTGATTAAGGAGAGAGAGAGAGAGAGAGAGATTGGGGGACGCAATGCCAACAGAGGAGAAAAAGATTGAGCATATAGCAATCACTTCTCCATCTATCTGTCTGGATAATTAATATAAATCTGCTCATTTACCATCAGCCAATCAATCTAGATTTAAACTCACTCACACACTCACACACACACACACACGCACACACACACAATGTCACGAGCACACTTAGCACTTCTTGATGGCCTGATTGTCTGCTCATATGGCTCTGCAGAAATCTCTAATGACTGAGAATGAAGCGTTGAAGGAGGGATAGAAGAGAAATATTCTGATAAGAGACAAATGAGTGAAAGATTGATGGAACTCTATCAGCTTCCCTGTGCTTCATTTATCACTAATGTTGGGTGGTTGGAGGGCTGAAAATACAGGATTGTGCCACACCAGCTGGGATACACACTGTGTTGCTGTGAGAGGGTTGTTAACAGTTTCAGAGTTTAGGCCATCAAAGCACCCGTATGCAGCTGCTGAGAACATACTGTGCACACTGACACACTTATTAATATGCCTAATAAGACGAAAAAAGTCTACATACAGAGATGCCTTCTGATGCACAACTGGGTCAAGTTGCTAAGACATAAAGATGGATTTTTCTGCATTTTGCGCTAGACATGATCAAATTACATATGAGTCTTTAGTACATTTTACTATACTATTTACATAGATCATTTCAAGTAAATGTTTACACACAGTATTCTCAGTGATGGATGAACTGGTACATCTCAGTCATCCAGGTCAGGTTCATTCTAAGTGCTATATCGTAGCCAACTGGACCGGACAAACTAAAACAAGTCCAGTTGCCTACAATATAGCACTTAGAATGAACTAGTATACAACACTGTAAAAATACTACATTTCATTAAAAAATCCTGCATACAATAGCACTTAAAAGGGTACTAGCATGGCTTAACTTGTTTTTCAAACCTTGAATTATGGTTTGAAAATGGTGAAAACGTAATATTCCATCTGTAATTCAAATTCACAGGCAACAGTTTGTGCCAACAGGCCAGCTGGGCTGAACGGATCATTCTAACAAGTAATGTAATGACACATTTTGGATTTCACACCACACATGAAGAAAATTGTAGATGGTGAGCTAATTGTAAAATGCATCTAACATTAGCTTATCAGTAGTGCTAGCATCTAATGTTAGCTAGTCGCTCTAGTGAGGCAGCAGAGGCAGCAAAAGGACAGTGTTTTACTTTAGACTACGACTGAATTCATTCAAGCAGATTAGGAGTTAGTATGATTTTGATTTGATACTTAAAAGAACTGCAAAGTAAATTCTCAATGAAAGTATCACAATACTATAGTTCAATACAGTACTTGAGAATATGTTCACTGTCAGGGTGGTGGAACAGGTCATTGACCACGAGTGATTTTTAGTTATGTTTCGAAAGTACGTTAACATATGTAAATGACATAACTTATGTAAGTAACATCCTTGTATAACTGTAAGTTACCAGACTGAATGTAGTTATTTTAACCCAAAGTATGATCTTCTAAACCTTACCAAGTAGTCTGGAGCCTAAACCTAACCAAACCACAACCGTTTAGAGGGGTAGGTAGAGTGTCACTGATCAAGCTGCTGTATTTGACGTGTTGAAAGTGAGAACATGTTGCCATACACACAGAATATCATTTCCAAATTAATCTTGGTTCGACACAAACTTGAAAAAAAAGTCCTCGTAACGTGTTTCACACTTTATTCATAGAAAAGCACTGAGATTCCAACACAAATCAATATAAAATGGTAGTAGCGTTACATAAATAGTAATAAATTCTCGCTTTATAGACAGTAGCTCAAGAAGTTGCACAAAAAAATTACAAATTAAAAAAAAAACAAGTGTTGATGATAAGCTATCATACTTCTGTGGCAACAAATACTGGAAATACCTTTTCATAATCAGTAGCACAAAGAGGCAACAAACACTTTCAATTTTCCCTTAAGTTAGAGAGAACCCAAAACAAAACAAACCGGGAAACAGTAGGTGAACTAGATCTCTACCAGCAAATAGTACTCTCCTACGAAAGAAAGAAAGAAAGAAAGAAAGAAAGGAAGAAAGGAAGAAAGGAAGAAAGGAATAAAGAAAGGGGGGAAATGAGAAAACCTCAGGAACTGGCTGATATAGTTAACAGACTGAAAAACAGATTAGGTTAGAGGGAGGAACTTCTTTGTTGTAATGCTGTCAGTTAATGCATCACGTAAAGGCAGCTGGCCGAAGCTTCCAAGTTAAGCAAGTGGTAAAATATAATCCCTCCATCATCTACGACTTAGGAAAACAGCCTTATCATGCTAACGTAGCAGCCAAGAAATATTAATTCATCCTCGTTGTGTAGAAACCTTGCAGCAACAACAGATCAAGTCTAGTTCTTTCAAAACTTTGTGCACATACAAGGCTGCTGTAGGACAACAGAGGAAGCAGAAAGCTGGACACATCGCTGCATTGCTCCGGAACCAAAATCCTCCCCGTGTGAGGCGGAGAACAACTGAAGATTAGAAAAAAGAAACTATGGTGATGAGATAGAAGAGGTGAACACAGCCAGCGTTGGAGGCTGAGGGGAGTTGGGAAAGCAATAAAAAAAGAAACAAGTTACAATGAGGAATGAACACAAGGTCATCCACAGGCCATCTCTTTTGTTCATACAGTTGCTGTTTCAGACTCTCTGACATTTGTGTGTTGTTCTGTCTCACCGCGGTGCCGCCACACGACTCGACACCTCTGAGAAGACACTAAAGGCTTGAGTCCTGATTAAATAAAACCAACAAAGAAGTAAAGCAAAAATAAACTTTGTACATTGATCGGTCACAAAGGCATTTCCCACCATTTTCATTTTTTTTCTCCTCTAAATGTTGCAGCGTATGCAGGCTGGCTACTGCGCATTGTCCAAATACAAGCATGCTTGGTCTCATCTTTGCCCACCCCCCCGCCCTCCTCCTCTTTAATAGTGGTTCAGTCCACTTCCGCACCTTTAAGTTTTTCGGGGACATCTTTAAGAGGCGACGAGACCATCGACGTGGTTCTGCATAGTCAGGTTTAGTACGTATCTGTTTACAAATGAATGCCTTCCTCATTTTCGTCCTCTCCTTTTGGAACACACTTTTTTTTTCTTTGCAAATCAAAAAAATACAAATAATAGTTATTATAGCAAAAACAAACAGAAAGAAATGTACACAGGAGCACCTGAGAAATGCCTTGAAGTCTTTGCTCTTACAAAAAACGCTGTCAAATTCCCCGTCCAAAACAGTTCAAGTACACCCCCGCCAGAGAACAAAAAACATAAAAATAAAGAAAAAAAACAAACACATAACATACTTATCATAAATAATTATAACTTTACAATTTTCTGAATTGACACTTTAATATTTACAATATCTTAAATGCTTAATGCTACTACTTTTTGTTTTGTTTCTTTAAGTGATGTCCCTGAGAACTGAGTTTAGCCTCTCTTTTCTTTCTTTTGCTCAGTTTTCCTTTTTTTTCCCCATTCTATCTGCGTTTCTTCGGATCAAAAAGGCCCAGAGTTGTGACTGACTACCCAGGTAGTGGGTGAAGGTAGCTCTCATGGAATGTAAAAGCAGACAAGAAAATGTTCCTGCATTCAAAAACCCTTTTCTTTTATTGTTCTGCCATCGACAGGCTGACTCACTTGCTGTGTTCTTTTCGTGTGTCTGCGATTCCTACTCAGTCATACAAAAGTTACCAAACAATCAATAAATAAATGCTGAAGCAGGCAGGAACGTACTGAAGAGGTATTTGTGTGAAGTGCTTGTACGATGACATTTAGTCCAGTAAAGATTCAAGCTCTTGCTGTACTGTATACGGCCATTAACAACAACACTTTACCACTGGGTAAGACAAGAGAGCGTAAGCATCCCTCGTAAAGAAAAATGACTTCCTGTGCCAAGGCATGTGGTCTCAAATATATATGATTAAGTCATCAAGTTATAAAACATACTGTAGGTTTTGTTTGTGAGAAAGACAAGGCCGCTCGTCTTCTGCGTCCACAACGATCACAACCAATAGCATTTACAGGTAAGTCGCTTCAGTAACTAAGGACCCTTTTCCATCACAAGACCAAGGAAGTGGAAGAATTTTAAAAACATTCAGGAACAACTGAGTTTAGCATGTTCAGTTTTGCTTTAGCCATGACGGGGACAAGTGCAGACATTAGCATCCTTTTTAATGTTGTTAATATTAGCTTCTCTTTTTTGTTTTAGTTTATCAAACACAACTTTGACCACTGTTAACTGATTCTTTTAGGACACTTGGAGGCAGTGGAACAAGCCACGAACACAACACTGACATACAAAGACGCTATGGCTAACGTGTTAGCAAACATTTGCCAATTTACGAATCCAGCAGACACGGAGCTCTATTTTGTCTCCACTGACTCATTAGCAGCTAGATTGTTCACTATGTTCACCAGCTGGCTGCTAGCTAGCTGGCTAGCTGTCTGCTGTTTGGTGCTAGACAGCCAGTGTACAGTCAGTTAACTTTTTTGCTAACAACAGCTACCTGCCGCGTTTTGCCATAAAAATCAAAATAGTTAGCTAAATGAAGTCAAAAAGCTCAGTAGAGTTGAGAGAGTTGGATGCAAACATGTAACACATAATCAGTGGTTAAAGTGTAGTTTGACAAAATTAATAAAAATAAATCTTTTGAAAGGATTTTTGATCTTAGACATAAGTGGGCAAAAGTACTATATTGTCTGCCAGGGCTTTAGATTTAGGAACTATGACTAAAAGAATCAAAACAGGAACCAGATTTCTGCACTTTAAATGGGTAATGGTCTGAGTTCATGAAAAAGTTCTGGAAAACAAATAATCAAAAAGTTCTGACAAAAGTTGTTGAGATGGAAAAGGGGCTTTAGCTACAGGCAGAGTTAACAACTGACAGTCACTGAAATCAACAATATGTCCCAAAGCTTCCAAACAAATACAAGAAGGTGAAAATAATGCCGCAAGGTGATAAAAATGAAGCGCAGACTTGACTTGTATTGCTTATTGACTAAATCTTGATCTAGCAAGTGAAAGGTGACCGCTGGAGTCCTATAGATTTAAATGGTTTTGGCCACAAATAGCTGTACAGCAGTGCAGTGGTATCTCTGGAGATGGGAATACTGCGACCACTCCATTCATCACAGTCGTGTATTGTCACTGTTAACAAGCTTACAGGAGGACATACGAGATATACTGTATATATATGTGCACGTGGAGCCTCAACTACTCTACTTAGCTAGAACAGCCTGGACAATGTCACTCTCAGGCTTGTGGATTTGAAAACATGCACTCTGTGAAGCAACATGGTTCTTCCTCTGACGATATTCTTAGGGAAAAGCACTGACCAGCAGGTGTAGAGGATGGGAGCTAGTCTAGAGTGGCTTTAGTCAAGTTTATAACCTGTTGGTACTGACTTCTCCTACAGAGAGACCACACATGTGTAGTTCTGTATTCTGCCCTCTCTACTCTAAGATGCCCTGAATGAAACACGAGGCCATTTCTGATAGAGAAGTTAAAGCTGACAAATAATACAGTCGAGGTATGACAGTAACACTATGTGTGTTTTTCCACCTCAGTGGGTTTTTTTCCCTCCTTTTGGAATGACATGTTCCTTCCACTTTGAAAACCACTTCCTCGCCTCCTCGTTAACCCCAGCTGAAAGTGTCTTCTGGCTCAAAGTAAGTACCCCATCCAACAACTTTTGGTTTTTAAATCGCCATGTGCCACCGAAAAACAAAAGTTCCTTTTTGTTTTGTTTTTCCACCACAATCTTTTGACTTTTTCATACAAGATTTAACATTAGTTTGAGGAGAAAATGCTTTGTTTTTGCTGTTGTTTCTTTGACATTTCAAGCCGTTTTCCCCCTTTTGCAGTCTCAATGAAGTAGAGCAATGCACTGCGAACACTTCCTGGTTCACATTCAAGAAACAAAACAACAAAACAGGACAAAAACTTAAGACTTAAGTCAACAAATGGCTCAACATAAGAAGTAAAAATACAAGGAATCCAAAAAACCTTAAATAGAAACAAATAAGTTTAACTACTTTCCAAGAAGAGGGTCCCTGTGAGGGAGGGGTAAGGTCAGCCGAAGCGCTCCCTGACCAACATCATCAGTTTCTTCTTGCCCTTGTAGATCTGTTTCAGGTTGTCTATGAATTGGGCGAACTGAATGTGGCCGTCCTGTGCCAGCAGGAAAGTCTCCCGTGCTTTGCTCAGGAACTCTATGAACTCTCCGTAGTGCCGCGGACTGATGTGCGTCAGTCGAGAGTGCGTGGTGTTGATGTATGCCGAGATTGTAGCGTCCAGGAGCTGCCGCAGCGGCGCCTTGTCTGTTGACATCAGCTTCCCAGAGTTCCTTCTCCCGGGAATGCCGGCGAGACCCGGTGCCGTCATGGTGCACCGCCGCAGGATGTCAGACAGCACCGTGGCACAGTGCACGCTCTTCACCACCAGGGGGATAATGGCTGCAAGCTCATTTTTACCCAGAGAGTGGCTGAGCGCACAGGCCCAGAGCACGTCATTAATAGCCGGGTGTGTGTCCTGGTTGTAAGCCAGGTTAAGGTGGGTCATGGCAAGTGAGGCCAACTTGAAAGACCGCAGCGGGTATCCTCTGTGTTCCATGTACCTTGCGATGGTGAACAGCTGAGAGTAAGTCATACCCGTGGAGGCTGCGTCGATCACGATCTGGTAGGCAGTCTCGAAGGCGATGTGGTCCTTCTCGCAGAGCGTCAGAGCTGACAGAGCGCAGTTCTGGGGGTCCTTCATGGCGCACTGCAGGGCCAGGGTCCGGGCACAGCTGGCCAGCTCCTCACGCTGCGGGTAGTCGAGGCTGAGGCGCAGGATGGTGTTGTGGGACATGACGGTGGCTGCCACGATGCTGGTGGCCTCGGTCGGTGTGAAGAGAGTGTACCAGCTCTGTAAGATGCTCACCAACGCCCGCAGACCTGAGGAGAAGAGAACACGTTAAAGATTTAAGACTTACTGGGCTCCATCTTACGCTCGGCACGAAGCTGCACACAGCGCAAGTGTCATTATTAGTTTCAGACCGACGCAGTTGTCATTTTCCCAACTGTTCATTCACTCATCGCAATTTTAATCAGCAAAACTAAAAGCTGTAGTTATAAAACTCTCCAAAGGAAACGAGGCAGGAGTTTTAAATAATCAATGGAGTTTATCAGCTGTTCCTCGTGCACAAATGTGCATGTTAATGTAGAGATACACATTTCTGCTGCTGGAGGATCGATGCAGGTAATGTCATTAATATTTTCCTCATTAAGGACGTATTTCTCCCCTCTCATCCCACCCTTATCGATCAGGATGATACTTTTTATGACCCGTCCCGTCTGATCCACGGACTGAGGATCACGCACACACAGAGGGACGCAACAGTGCTCCTCCTTCCCCTCAGTTAAATATCAGTTTATTTTGTCATATGCAGTCAAACAGAGTTGTTGATGGGACAGATGATTGTGAAATGGCAGTGCAGAGGGTCCAGCAGCCGAGGATTACATCCCTTTCCCATAGCAGAGACGAGTGCTACTGTTTCAGGTCCCGGCGCACTCGGATTGGTTTGAGTTATGTTCTGCCCAAAACACACCAATGACTAATTCAGAGTCTAAATACCATCTCTTTGCGCTGTGCCTTCCACTTTGAGCCCAGATTATCCACTGTTTAACTAGCAAAATGGACTCGGACGCACCCTAAATGCACTAGTGCGCTGCGCTTTAGACCGAGCGCAATAGAAGTCTAAATAGGGCCCATTGTGGTCAGGATGAAGATCATATGATGCCGGTATGATTCTATATTTTTATTTTGATGAATGTTTATTAAGTTTATTTCACAGTTTAAAGAAAGAGTGTGACTTTGGGGCTACATTTTAAAAAGCGCTCTCCACCATCATCAAAACATCAAATGAAGAAATATATTGTGGGAAAATGGTGTTTATCCCTGCAGCAGATTTCAGGGGCTTGAAGAATGACAGGGAGCATTGAAGCCCGATGATGCTTTTTGGACGGTAATTTGTCACCCATCTGTGTCTCAAAGTCAAAGTCTGCCTCCAAGCAGAATTAAAATGCATCACGGTAGACCAAAGAAGATCTTAAGACACTGTGGAGGGCATGATTAGACCATGGCTCCTGTTTCACTGATGTGTGTTTGTGTGAAAACGCATTACGTACCGACTTCAGTGGCACAGGTTACCAGCCAGCGAACCATCTCTCTCCTTCTCCAGTTCAGTGTGGACAGAGTCATCCTCATCACCTGCAGAACACACACACAGAACATGATGTTTCCTGATGCTGCCACTGTGCATGATGGGAATAAGAACACTTCAAACTTTCTACATGACGTCAGTTTGTTGATTATTATTAGAATATTGACAAAAACATTCCAACGTACGTGCTTTTCATAATTTAGCAGTTAGTAATTATAACACCACACGTCTCCAGTGATGACAGATGCATCCAGAATGTGTTCATAATTACACAGATGACTAATTGAGACCTTTCCATTTTGAGCACTTATTTAGCAGTTTTGCTGACAGGAATTCAGCCGAAACTCTAAATACCAGGAGAAGGAGGCGGCTGAAGCCACACTGCAGCCTTGATCATCTGAGGAGTTTTTTCAGTGTTTAATGTGGAACCCAAAAGGCTTCATTATGTGGTTTCTTCTCATCAACAACGGTAAGACGCTGTGTGATGTTTTCTCTGTTAATTTGTAGTGAGGCTGTGAAGGCCTGCAGAAATTACAAGTTCAAGGAAACTGTTGCATGTTTTGACTGGTGACCAGTGCTCGCATTTTTTTGTGTGGTGAAATGCTTTTTAGAAATGACTGACTCGCCCTCATACTTCGCCTGCTCTCTCTCTCTCTCTCTCTCCCTCACACACACACACACACACACACACACACACACACACACACACACACACACACACACACACACACACACACACACACACACACACACACACACACACACACACACACACACAGTACCTGCAGTCCTAGCTCCAGTGCCACGTTGAGCAGAGTTATATCAGGCGGGCTGTCTGCGGGTGTGGCTATCTTAAAGGCATCCTGGGCCAGTTTGAAGATTAAGGATGAGGAGTGGATGTTTTTCTGGATGGCCTCCAGCACCGTCCGCAACCTCAACATGTCACCTGCAGGGCAAAAAAACACTAAATTAACAAGCACGCACTGATAAGACAAACATCTGGTTGGACATCTCTCTCCTGTGATTACAGCTGTGGGTATCCAGATGTTTTAACAGTACCTTTAGCAGCAGTGAGCATGGTGGAGGCCAGCTCACACTGCTGTGACTCCAGGTGTCCCAGTGTGAACCAGCGCGGGTATCTGCTTGGAACTATGGAGATGCCATGATGAGGGTGGCCCACGTCCCCGGAGCCTGCTGACGACTCCAGCACCGGCAGCCTGACAGGAACACACAACATTAGTTTTTCTCCATACGTTTCATCATTTTCATCAGAGACTGAGGTCTGTTAAATATGTAGGAAACATTCCATCATTGAAACTGCTCTAAAAGTTATCTGGTATACTGATACAACAGGGAATTCATTCTAACTTTAAGGTAGTTTTAACATACCATAATATATCACTACTATTGCTTAGAATTATATTAGTGTGAACACCCAAAACAAATGAGATCATCTCCACAAATAACTGGCAGCTTCTACTAAACACTTAGCTTACCAGTTTATTATGTACATGAAGCTAAAGCTAATGTAATCAACCCAATAACAAATCTATGTTCATGAAGGTAATAATCCATTTTTGTTGAAACAGTTTCATAAAAAAATGTTTTGACGTCTATAAGTGAGGGTGGACAAAATATTAGAAGCACCTCTCAGTACAAATACTCAAATACCACATGCTACGGGCTCCAAAATGATCACTAAAAAAAAAATCAACTCCATGGTCTCATGTTTCAACTTACAGTGAGGGTATCACAGATCA
This sequence comes from Pagrus major, assembly GCF_040436345.1. NCBI lineage: Eukaryota > Metazoa > Chordata > Actinopteri > Spariformes > Sparidae > Pagrus > Pagrus major. The sequence continues at coordinate 8,009,226 of NC_133235.1, forward strand.
TTTAGAAATGACTTAGAGTCTGCATAAATGTGTAAATATGCTACACAGAGTACACTGCACTGATTTAAGAAACTGACCTCATGGCGCGTAGAGCCACCTTATACGCCAGGTCTGCGTCATGTGGCAGCAAGGCAGAGAAGAGGTACTTGGCGAAGGTGTGCATGGGAACACTCTCCCTGTGGATGACCTCACCCAGACCGCTGAACGGACCAGCTGGACCAAGAGAAAGACAAAGTAATGTTTATTTTTCTTTTCAACAATGTGAAAATTGTTTCTCAACAGAAGAACCATCATGTCTTTTTTACACAGTTTGGCTTTAACACCGACTCTGGGACACTAGGAAACTAGGATAAAAATAAACACTACCAATGAAATGTGACTGATATGGAAAAATAAGTATAAAATGCTCTGAAGGGATGCCATTGTCGTACCTTCTAGTAGCTGTATGGCCTGTTTCCGGAGCGTCTGAACCAGGAGATCATCCAGCTCCAGTTCTTGAAGTTTTGCAACAATTTGCTCCTCGTTGCGACACACCTACAACATATTCACAACTCACATTTATCCACTGTGATCATACAATACATGCTGTGTTTAGAATGAATACAAATGTGCTAAAAATAGTGTTCCAGTGCATTTGGACTAATTTAATCTCCGTATGAACAATAAAATCATGTTAGAATTTAGACCTGCTAGAAGTTGAGATCCATGATTTATAACTATTTAATAAGAGAGAATAACAGCACTTTGAAGTTTAAATACCTTTTTAAGAAGGGATTTTGAGCTTGAGGTATTAAAGGACCAGCAGGGTGCTTTAATACCTCACACACTTACATCTGTGTGTATCTACCGTTACAGTACACAAGACCGAGACCAGTTTTTTTCACCATTAAGAAGTAATTTAGGAAATTTAGGTAGCCTTCCTTAAAACAGAAATTCTTTTTCAAACCTATACACGTGTCTCTTTCTATTGCCCTGTGTGTCTTATTGTTGCAGCATATCTTCTCTTGGTGCCTTCATGTCTTATGTAAAACACACTGAAATGCCTTGTTGTCGAGAGGTGCAAGACAAACAAGCCCGCTCTGCCAGAAACATTAATATTTTTGTTGATGCCCATGATATTAAGAGTGCTCTATGGCAGCCATGTTAAGCACTAAAGCAGATTACCATTCACACAAAGAAATGTTCCTCGGGTTTATTCTAATTCAAAGTGAACCTAAGTCGGTGACTTTCTGCTTGTTTTTCAGGAAACAAAACGCTGTGACCTTTTCTCCCTTTTTGCATGGTAATTACTTCACACAGACGTTTAATTATAGTGATTTTCTATAATGGCGACATTGTCTGCACCGGGCAAATTCACACCGCTTGTTTTAATATGCAACAAACCATACATGCAGTTTAGTTGCCCACTGCAAGCGGCCTAGTAATACTGTAATCTCTATGAAGGGTAAAGTCAGTGTATGATCTAAGAATCTGTAAGATCTAAGAATTATGTTTTAATGCGTATATTATTACTCCAAATGCATCATGTGACAGCATGTTTTTTAGGACTATCATACCTTGTCCTGAGCGTACAGGCCCTCTGGCATTATCCTCTGCTGGCCCATACCCATCAGAGCCACCTCTAAGGCCAAAGTCAGGTAAGACTCCCCTCCATCAGGACTGCCCCACACTGGTACATGGTGGTAGACTGGAGGCCTGGGGTCGCCCTCTGAAAAGAAAGAAAGAAAACTATGTAGTGTTTTCTGCTCTATGTGGTCAACATATTCTGCTTAATGTATTATATATTATTGCTTAATATATCAACATCTCCATTGGTTTTATATGAAGTGAGCCATCACAGAAAGAAACAAAGAGACTGCAGAACAAAGAATCCAGTTAAGATGCATTCAAGACTGCAGAACAGCAGGGGATTTACCAGCCACATTCATAACAGAAGAGGTTCAGATTTTTTTAAAGTCTATCTTAATACGATACTGACATGCCCATATGTGCACTGAGAGAGGTACTGGCGATAAATCAATCTCTTACTAGCTTAACTGCAGCAGTGTTGCCAGATTTGACAGACACAAACATGCCCGATGGAGCCCGCCCAATCATCTGAGAGTAATTTCTGTTATTTTTACTTTATCATAGGAGGTTTTTTTTGTCCGTATTGATGCTGGGATGGAGACTAAGAGCCTCCCTGTTGTTATGAAGCTGAATATGAGCGCAAGAAGAAAAAGTTCAGTCCTAGCAGCATGCAGTCCTCTGTTCACAAAAATTAAGTGAACCTATAAGCACAGTTACAATGCACAAAGTTATTATTTACACTGATATAAAGTCTTTTGACAATGTATAATGATAATATTAAAAAATACCAATAATACACATAGTACAAAAAAAAAAAGTCTAATTTTAATGAACTGAGATGACATTTGTTTTTGTGGGTCATCAGTTATCAGTGTGTTTTAAGCTGAGCCTACAGAACTCAGTGACCTGGCAATCTCAGCCCCTCCCCTCATCCGAAAAGGGGGGGTTAACACAACCCACAAAGAAACATTTTGACCCGCCCAAATTTATTAAAAAGTAACCAATTGGGTGCAAAAAACTGCCCGATCTGAAGCCAATACGAGGCTGACGTTCAAGTCAAAGCAAATCAAGTACGTTTTTTAAATCCTGGGAGTCAAAGCACATGAAAATAGATACACTAAGAGGGAATTTTGTTATAAAAAGTCTCTTAAAGTCTTTGGAAGTAATTTGGTTTGGTGAAGCCTCATATTAACTTTGCATTATGGCAGTAAACAAAGACTTGTGACTGTTTGTTCCCTCTATTTCTTACAGTGTAGTTGAGTTCTGGGCCAGTATGAACATAGAAATGGCCACAATGTATATGTAGGCATTGATGTATTCTATAAAGTTAGACCCGAAAGAAGCATGTCTTTGCGTAACATTACATAAATATGGCATTCATGATTGCAGATTGTGATCGCTCATCTAAGATGGCCGCTAACCCTATGCCAAATGCTCGACAGCTATAATTGAGAACAGATGCCACGGGAGTCTCAGCTGTTGATTGGTGCCCATTTGTTCTCTCATACTCCCCCACCCCATCATTCTGCTTAAATCCCCTCTGAGCAATAGATCCCCTTCAATCCTGTTTATTCCACGCATGTGAGTGTGTGTGTGTGTGTCAAAGTGTGTGGGTCAAAGTGTGTGGGGCTCTCTGTGTGGAGATCTGTGGAAAAGTAGAAACTGATTTTGCAGACTTAACCCCAGTGTTAACTCAATTTTGTTTTTTATCCAACGGCTACCAAGTGATTGGTCAGTTTGAAAAGATCAGAGAGAAAACGGCATTGCGATTGGCTGCCACATTGTCTGGGTCCGCCCCCATTTTAACAGATGTTCCCAGCTGTCTTCCAGAGGGAAATAAAGCATGCTGACCATTCTTTACACACACAAACACACGCATGCAAAATAGTCATACCACTCTCCCAAATTCCCAAAACAACACAAGACAATCATTCACTCTTTCGCCAACACACACACACGCACACGCACGCACACACACAAACACACACACACACAAATGAGTGTGCCAGTGGTCAGCATTGTTTGAACTGACAATAGTTCCCTGTAGCCTGGTGACAATGGGAAAACCCAACCCCTATTCTGCTGTGGTGCAATGGCCACTGGTGAAATAAAAGCCCAGGCAGGGTGAGAAATGCAAATGGTGATGGATTCTATACATACACCCCCCCCCCCCCCCCCACACACACACACACACACACACACACACACACACACACACACACACACACACACGGAGTGTGGTCTAAATGAGCAGGGTGTTCCAGCCCGATCCATTCATGCACTGCTAGTTTATGGCTGTCTGCAGCACAACAGTGCCCGGTCCTGATATAAGAACATGAGGTCTGTTGTCTGATGAGTCACTGCTGGTGTGCCTGATCACCTCTGCTCAGGGTTACACTGCATCAGCTGGTGAAGTGTGTGAGGAATTATAGCCTGCATTTGGCAAATAGGTTCGTTGACTGATGTGCTGTATGAGAAGACTGGGAGAAGGTTCATGGATGAGCGTGTGTTTTGATGAAGTACATGCTTTAGCTCACTTTGTAGATCGAGTGGACAGTGGGTTAGCTTGCCAGTGCAGCAGACTAAACAGTGGACGTGCAGTGGGCGAATGATTTTGATCTTAATTTATGCATTACTGCGGCTACGAATAATAATTCTTTCATTATCACTGACTTTTTGATTAATCGATTAAAAATTTTATACACACATTTTCCAAAAACGCAATTTCTCAGTCCAAGGTGATGTATTATAATGGCTTGTTTTTGTCTGAACGACAGTCTAAAACCCAGATATTAAAAAACAGAGAAAAGCAGCAAATCCTCACATCTGGGGAGCTAGAACCTGCAAATGGCATCCCATCAGCCTCAGCTGCACATTGTATTAAGTGCTAATTAGCAAACTATTAGTATGCAAACATGCTAGACTAAGATAGTATACATGGTAAACATTATACCTGCTAATCATAAGAATATTAGCATTGTCATTGTGAACATGTTATCACAACATTAGCATTTAGCTCAAAGTAGTAGTAGTACATGACTAAAGGCTTCTTGTCTTGTTGATGACTGTAACAGATAATCAATTATCAGAATTTGTTGTCCATTTATTGTGTAAAATGACTAATATTAGTTTTAGCCAATAAAGTACTTGTTGCATAATAAATTATTTGAAACTTCTATTCAATATTTTTGCATTAAGTTTTAAAAATCCAATCCTGCTACTTATAATTACCTACCTATAATTTCCTGTCTCTATAATAAATGAATATTGTTTTGCAGGTTGCTGCAGCTCTGCCCAGCACTCTTTACTAATGGCTTCTCACAATGTGCAGTGAAGCTTATTCTCAGCTTTGTTCACCATGTCACCATGGTAAAGAGCGGTGTCAAAATGCCTATCATTTAAATGAAACACAGAAATAAGAAATGAAAGCTACATTGTACATTTTAGTGACTCAGTTTTTGAGCTTGTACAGAAGAAAGTGAACCTCCAATCATCTTCCATGAAGAGAGAAAATGCATAACATTTGACAGTTTGTTGGTGTGTCCAAAATGATTCGACACGATTCGTGCTGCAGAAAGTCTTCAAGCAAAACTCACTGAAGTGCTAAATGACGCAACAAAGCAAGAGTAAGCATGTGAACAATATTGAAGTGTGTAAGGGTCTGACACAGGGTTGTGATGATTTCTCATTAGAATCTCTTTTAAAAAATAAGACGAAGATCTTTGTTTTCATACCTCCAGTGTCCATGGTGTTGTCGTCGTCCACACGGCAGGTTTCTGTAAGCGTCGTGAACAGACAGCCAATCGGGTCTAAGGGATGCCCCACCCAGCCTTCCAGGTTGGTGGTGGAAGTAACACCCCTCTGGAGAAGCTCTGAGGGAGAAGAGAGCAGGGAAGAAAGAAATGTTAAAATGATTTGTCCACAACAATCAAACAGCTGTGTGTGTATGTGTGTGTGTGTGTTTTTTACCTTTCTTTTGGTGTTTGTAGATGTCCATCTGTCTCTGCTGCTGCAGGCGGAGCGTGTTGATGATGGCAACGGCCAATCGCAGGGCTTCCCTGGAGTAACCGTGGGAACGCAGGGCGTCGACACGAGCGCATGCCGTCGGGACGTGGTCTGTGTGGTCGACAGAAAGAGGAAACGCTTTGCTATACACAGTCACAGACATGCAGTTTTCTTCCAAACTGTGGGACATAGGATGTAGTTAGGAATGTCACACAGACACACACACTCTCACACGCAGACACATACACACACACAGTGCAGTCTCAGCAGAACGCCAATGTGTGTCTGATAGCTGGCTTAAGTTGCAGAATCTGACAGATCTTAGCTGGAAGCTGCTTACTGCAGATACTGGCCTCAATATCAGCAGAATTACTGTGTGTGTGTGTGTGTGTGTGTGTGTGTGTGTGTGTGTGTGTGTGTGTGAGTGTGTCTGTCTGTCTGTCTGTCGGCTTTTGGTGGAATTAGAGATTGTGTGTATATGGAAGTGCCATAGAAATGAAAAAAGTTTTTCTAAACTCTTGTAATACACAGTGTGTGTGCGTGTGTGTATGTGTGTGTTCTCAGTACACGTTTGTAGCTTAAATAGACTTATTATTTGATATAATAAATCATAATAGAGGTGTGCACCTATACGACCGGTAAATACATGACTTTTCCATGAAATGACCAACAAATTACTGTTTCAGTTTCAGTGAAATTGAGGTGTTGTCACACAGTAACATAATCTCACTACTGTGTGTGTGTGTTTACCTAGCCAGAGTGGCAGGCCCTGTGGGTTGAACAGCAGGCTCTCCCCCTCTCTCTGGTAGGATGGAGACATGTAGTGGTCACTGCTGATGATCCTCTGGAGGTGGCTGTCCTGCCAGTGGAGGTCGCAGGCCTCCACTGCCCGGCTGAACACCGTCCTCCTCGGCCTGGAGAGAGAGTCTGAGGAAAACAACACACACACGGTCAGTGATGGTGTCATATTGTCCCATCTTACCTTTCTTTTTCATATTTTGATTCCACAGTATGTATTGTGTATGTGTATGTGCTCATGCTGACCCTGCGCCAGGTTGCTCTGCGGCAGAGCGTTGGTGATGTTTGGGAGCTCGCTGCCGTAGTTGCCGTCCTCCAGCGGGCAGACGTCCATGTCGCCCCATTTCTTCAGCTGCTTCAACCAGCTGCTCTTCTCCTCGCTTTTACAGTGGGGGTTTAGCACCACGCACACCCACAATGCACCTGGGGAAAGGATGGCGGTTAGCGGTCAGGATTTAAAGGAAGCAGAGGTTGCGGAGGGCTGTGTGACAAGAATTTGACCTGGGCAGTGTCAGCGGTGACGGGAGCTGGTTGAATTCTCTAAACACAAGAAGGACTCCTCAGAGCTTCCTTTTCTTCACTCAGAAACTCAAGACCTTCATGGATCATTCTTTATAAAAAGGAAAATACTGACATTCCACATCCCTTGCTCGTATTTAAACAATTGTTTTTATTAAAAGAAAATTTATCAACAACAATTCTGATAATCGTTCATCGTTCATTCTCTATTTCCTGATTTTCAAATATGAGAACACTTGATACTTTTCTCTTGTTATATATGATGGTAAACTGAATATCTCTGGGTTTTGTACTGTTGATTGAACAAATCAAGCAAATTAAAGATGCACCTTCTGATAGTTTATAAACTGAACAATTTATTTCACCAAGGTTGAATTCAAAATCCTAAAATCTAGATTTAGTCATAATTCAATGGCTGAAAAGTTGAAGAATGTGCTGCTTTTAGTTTCATCACATCATGCCATTTCATCAAGGTTATACCTGTGAATGTTTCACAAAATAATGCTTCTACAGTCATAACTACAAACTATCTTCTTCACTGCAACACTGCCTCCACAAAGACTTCATCTAATAAATGAAATATCGTGCATCGGCTTTCACAAAGTCCCAAAGAGTTTGCCTCTGCCATTTATAGAAGCCAGTGTTCTTATACTGTATGAATCAAAATAACACTGGTAATAACAACAAGCAGCTCGGTGCACTAACCTCACCTGTTCTACATGCACAGACCTCGAGCTGGGTCAACTGTCTGCATCTGTGAGGAAAATGATCAGGCACCAAACCCCTGACTGTCTGGCTGTTATTTCTGTCCGTGTCTGTGTCATGATCTCCCTCGCTTACCCAGGAAGTGCTCTCATTGACCTCCTAAACGCCAAGATTGATTGCAGAGAAGCTGAGCAGCCGTATTGATCGGCAGCCTTTATCATTCACTCTGTATGGGGAGCGAGAGGAGAGGCCCGAGCAGGAGGAGAAGCTACAGACTGGATGAGCTAATAGCTTACTGACTGGATGAACGTTTACCCGAAAAGGTGAATGCCGATTTGTCTGAGTCACTGACAGACTGGACACTTCTGTCGGCCTGGCTGTCTGACCCACAGTGACTGATGGACTAACTAGCAAGCTGATTGGTCGATTAGAAAAATAAACAAACAAGTCATTGTGGTAGTGTGTTTCTCTCCGACCAGTCTTACCTAGCTCATCCCAGAGCTGCCGACACTTGTCTGTCATGCCTGTGCCCTGCTGTCTCCATAGCGACAGCCGGGGGTCTGCCATAAACTGTTCCGTGATGAGCGTCAGCATTCGGGCGCCGTTGGAATCTCGCATTCGTAACATCTCCCTCACCTGGACCCAGAGAGTATAGGCTTAGTCACTGTGTGTAATCCAGAACACTCTGACCTTCTTCCAGCTGGTATTGATGTGCATCTTCGCTCATCATAATTTAATTCAGGAGAGAAAAACATTTTAAATTGCCTCTAGAGATTAACAATAAACACACTGCTGTTTCCACCAGTTTCCAGTCTTTATGCTAAGATAAGCTAACCACCTCCTGGCTCTAAATTTATTTTCTCAGCTGTGAGGAAGAAAGCCAAGGAGTACATTTCCTAACATGCCAAACTATTTCTTTAATACTTCAATATGATAGAAGGATGAAAATCTTTGAAAAAGTTTGAAATCAGAAGAAATGGAAAAGACAGCATGATTCTTGGCAGCACGTCATACAGCATACATAAGGTTGAAAAGTTATATTTGAGATGTTATAAAACCTTCTGAATGCCATTTAAAACTGAATAATAGAAACAGTTTGGCACCGAAACCGAGAGCTCACACTTATCAGAGTATATGTCTGTTATAAGTGAGCTGGTTTCACTCAGATAAAGAGCAAAAGGAAAAGTGCATTTATAAATCCTCCACTCTGACTTTGAGGATTTACAAAGCTATATCAAGACCCGTTAATGCCTTGAGTTTGAATAATACAGTTAAAGAACTCTTAAGACGTCTCAGGACCTGCTGGCGCCCTGTTTCTTTGAGCCGTTTTTCCAGTACGAAACCACCCATTGAGACAAGAAGTTGAGAGTTTCAATTTCCGTGAATCTTTTCTTTCTTTGACAGTATAGAATAACAAGTTGGTTCAATATGAAGGAGGAAGACATTCTGAAAAGACGAAATTTTGATAGAAATTGTTATAAATCATTTCAAAAGGGGCATTTCATTGATTTTACACACAAACATGAGTAACTAATAGTTTACTGATGACATCATCTGGGTCATCTCAGATTGGACTTGTTTTTTTATATTTCTCACATTTTTATATGTCTTTGATTCTTGCTTTCTTTCTCATTTTCTTTCTACTTTCCTTCTCTTTCTTCTCTCCCTTCTTTTTGTCTTCCTTCTTTCATTCCTTTTGCTTTTTTTAATCTTTCCTCCCTTCGTTTCTTCTTTCATTAGTTTATTCCCTTTATCTTTCCTCCCTTCCTACCTTTCCTTCCTTTTTTTCCTTTCTTCCTTACTTCCTATATATCTTTATTTCTTTCCTTCCTCCTTAAAGAAAGCCTGTGTTACAAACTGAATGTGTGAGGTTTGAATTTATCAGGCTGGAAATGTAGGATTGAGTATTTTTGGAGTTTGACCCCGACTAGGGATTGAAGGTCAGGATATATGAGCATCTGCAGCTGTGATTTCACCAATAATCCATCTTGTATGTCCCCCGACTTTACTTTGGAAGAGCAAAACTAACTCACTGGAGTGCCCCTTTAAAATAAGCCAGTGTTCAAATCTGGATTTTTTGTTTTCACTAGTGGATTTTTAGGCTTATATCATAGAAACAACAAACATATTTTAGTCTTTTTGGTCTCTTTGGTCACTGGTGTGTTCAGATAGACTGCTGTTGAGCAAAACATTAACACAAAGATGACAAACACTTCTCTTACTTCTAGGTGTATTTATGATGACAGTGATAATATTAATCAATGAATAAATCCGAGCCATGTATTGGAGCAGGAACAGGAAGTGATGATGGATACCTTGGCAAACATGGAGTTGAGCTGCTTCCCAGAGCCATAGTATCCTCCCTGTGACAGAAACTGTTTGACCTGCTCCCTGACTTGATCCTCGTCCAGATGCCAGCAGTTGTCATCGTCAATGCTGGCGCCTGCAGTCGGGTCCGGTGCACCTGGGAATACACACACACACACGCCCACGTTAAATGACAGGCACTCACAAGACTGCAATGATAGAAACATATGCAGATTAAAAAAACACACATGAAAAAGTGACCAAAACGGAACCAATACGGACAATTTCAGTCTAACATCAACATCCCTCTCTCCACATCAAAGTCTGTATATTCACTCAGTCACTCCGTTCCTTCCTGTTCCCAATTCGCACCCGAACAACAAAATAAACAGACTGAGACCATGGGAAATGGAGTTTACTTTTAGACAACCACACTCTCAAAAACACTGTCTCCTTAGCTCAGTTCTAACATGTCATTCCAGATTTCCTCAGACCTTGGGGAAAGGTAGAAATCCAATCCTTAAAAGCTAAAAGAATGATTAAATGTGAATGAATGTAAATCTCTTCTGAACTGTTGCTCTGCTGATGTTCTGATACCTATTTCTTTTGCATTTAACTCATAGTGCACCTACGTGACACTTATGAAAAGCTGTTCGATTTAGGCTAATCGTGCACTGAGGGACCGTAAGGCCAACTTTATTTTTCTTCTGTTCAGTGCTGGTTGTGTGTGTGTGTGTGTGTGTGTGTGTGTGTGTGTGTGTGTGTGTGTGTGTGTGTATCTGAGTTATACTACGGGGAAATGTAGATATGCTCAGAAGGGGGAAGCTGCTTTGATCTAGCAGGAAGCGAGCTGAGGAAAGCCCAGAGATGTGTTTCCAACTGGCTGGCTGTACGCAACAGCAAACAGCAACATTCCTTCATCAAAGGAAGCCTCGCTCCTGGATCGACTGAACTTCAACCCCCATGATCCCCCTTGTCAAACACAGACGGGAAACACATCGCGGGGCTTCCTGGACAGGCAAGCTGGAGAATGTCAACATTTAGCGAGGAGGATGAAATAGAGAAACAGATAAAGAGTTTTGTTTGGTGGAAGGATGTGTCTAGTTTGTCGTTTCTCCGCTGCGGGTCTTTTGTGGCTCTCCTCTTCTTTTTCATCTCAGCACTTTCTCCGGTTCTTTCATCTTTCCTCTCCTTCCCGTCTCCTCTCTCCCGTTTCCCCAAGTTGCATTTCTCCCGCCTCTTCCTCTCAGTGTCCCATTCCTTTCCACACATCTCTCTCTCTCTGTCTCTCTCTCTCTCTCTCGTCTCCTGCGTCCATTTCACCATTCAACTCTTTTTTTTTTCCTGCTTTTTTAACATACTGCCACCACTGGAAGGAGGTAGTCACTGGAGAGGGGGAACTAAGAAATCAAACGAGCCATTTGAAGCCTGCCTTGCTGCTTCGCTGGAGTAATCAGGCCTCTAACGTATGACAGCCTGTAGGCTAGCATGCAGCATGTTTTAAGTCTGGAAGCTTTCAAGTCTGGCCTGTTGCTGTGAAGATATCGGTGCAGAGGGATGGACAGCGACTCAACTGAGCTGACTTTTTTTTTCAACAATCGCTTTCTTATTGACTCCCACGCATCAAAGACATCAGAAATGGGTTATAGATGAATGTGGTGGATAAGTGAGACATTAAAGTTGCTATGAAAATCACACAATCACATGCATTTCTGGTTCAGAATCAATCAAACGTGAGCTGAAAGTTTGCCACAAAGGTTGTCCTCTCACCATGGACCTGGTTGATCTCAGAGTTGGAGGAGAGGATCTCATCAGCCAGTTTCTGAGCGGTAGGCAGCACCTCGGTGTGGTGGGCTGTGATCAGGTACTGGACCAGCTTCTGCAGCTGATCTCTGTTCATCTGGAACAAAGTCTCTGAGATGGGCAACCGCAGTTTCACCTGTATCAGACACACACACAGAGAAACGTTGATGCATGATGCGTCAACTACATACTATTTAAGTTGTTCTATGACTTTTGGAGGTTGCCTGGAGAAAGTTTCCCTGAAAAGGTCTCATTTTGTGTCGATTTCTAATAATGTGCACTATAAGGTTTTAACTAACGATTATTTTCAACATCGATTACTCGACCAAACATTTTTAATATAAGTCGATTAATTGTTTCATCTATAAAATGTCAAATAACAGTGAAAAATGCTCATCATAATTTGCCAGAGCCCAAAGTGACATCTTCAAATTGCTTCATTTGTCTAATCCACAGTCAAAAACTATGTCATAAATGACAAAGAAAAGCTGAAGCCAGCAAATGTTTGAGATTTTTGCTTGAAATTACATCTAAAAAGGCGATTCATTTTATTTCAAATAGACTGATCGAATGTTGTGGTAATTACCTGTTCGGGCTTGCGAATCCTGTAAAGAGAGAGCGCCACCACGTGGGCGCAATAGAAAATGTCTCTGTTCCCGCATCCACAGGTGACGGAGGTGATCTTGCATCGGTCGAAGCTGATGGCCACCTTGTGGGTGACCTCTGGCTCTGATGGTGTGGCGGGCTCAGTTACTGTGCCACTGAGGTGAAAACCTGCAAAGACACAAGAGAGAAGGTAGAAAGAGTGAGCTTCATCATTCACTGTAATGACCAAAAAATTCATATTAAGTGACATTTTAATGATTGCATTACTGCAACAGGCAACTGCCAAATAAATGGAAACATCACACGCTTCCCTTGTTTTTAAAACTACATTAGAAAAAGCAGCTTATCTACACACGTATTGAAGTTTTATGGGTAATAATGGTGACAAAAGTACAAAGATCACTGATGTCATGTTTTTTAAGTTGTTCCACATCATCATGATATTTCCTGTTTCCTTTGTTATAACTTCTATCAGGATCTTTTGTGTGGACTGCCGGGGAGAAAAAAGGAACTACAGAAGGACAGAAGGAAAATCTGTGGTAATCTGAGCCTATACAAACTCACAGAGTGAACCTTCAGTACAAAACACACACATCTTAATGAGATGTCTCTAACAGGGCACTGAGCCATCTGATACTCCCTGCCTCTCTCCCCTTATGCCTCTATGCATCTGTGTGTGTGCAGTGAAAAAGGGGGTTGCTAGGGTGTGATCATTTCCTGCCTGCACACACACACTCGGCCCCCAGGGTACTAAGGTTAGGTGCCTGTAGAGATGATCTTTAACTCTGCTTTGCATAGTTAATCTTTAGGGCCCCACACACTAAGCTAATCATTGGTTTAATGCTTTAGAAAGACTCCAGTGAGCACGATGAGCCATCTAATGTGGGTAACAAACCAAAGCAATGACTGTCCTTACTTTCATGACACTCTCAGGCAAACTCTTCAGAATTCAACAGATAAAGACTCTTGTGCCATGGACCTTTTGTTCAGCAATCAATGTTTTTGGGAAAATGTATTGTTCAAATATATATACCCTGAAAAGGTAGGGCATTGTGGCCCATTTTAAAGCGGGTAAAAATTACATCTAATACCAGGTGACATCAAAACTTGGGTGTAAATATAAACTGGATGAATGGGGGAGAAAAAGTACTGAACTATGGTGTACCTCAAGGCTCTATTCTTGGGCCCCACTGCTCAGCTGAGGAAAGTCAGGAACCAGTCCTTGTCCTGACAGAAATGTCTGACTTACTTGGATGTTGGATGTATAATAACTTCCTCAAGCTCCAAGAAAAAATATTTAGCAATAATCCTATTTGTGTAAAACTCATGACAATTTAATAAATTTGATTACCTGCTCCCTCCTAGAAAATAATCTCTGATTCCAATCTTAGTTTGGTTATCATGTTAAGAAGTTGTACAGTCCTGGTTTTATAACTCATGTTTATGCTATTATTTGTTTTTTCTGGTCAGTTCTGAGTACACAGCTAATGGTCTACGGCACCCTAAATTTAATTCACTTAAACTTTTATTAAATGAATTTAAAACAAAGAACAAATGAAGCCCTTTCATTCCAATGCCACCAACTGCAGGGATCCTGCATAGCCCGGGTACTAACAGTAATAATGTGAGGCACAAAGAAGAAGTGAAAAGAAGGAAAGGTAAAGGTGGAACAAAAAGCAGAGTAACAGAATGGCAAGTGAGGAAGCAGAGAATAAAAGGGATGAGATAGGAGGAGAAATGTGAGAGGAGAGCAGAGAATAGGGGAGGGGAGAGTGTATCTGGTCTGTCCTGTCGTCTCACTGTGACAGGTCAATTATTTATGAGGTGAGGTGTGTGTTTGTGTGTGTGTGTGTGTGTGTGTGTGTATGTGTACACATTGGATTACTGTATCTCACCAAACCATAGCAACCCCACTGCTGCTTTCACAGCTAGGAAGACAGGAGAGAGAGAGGGAGAGACATAAAGGGAGGATGAGCAAGCTAACTGGAAAGCAATGATATGGCTATTTTGGGCATGGGCTCTAAAGCTCTGATAAACTCACACACACATACACACACACACACACACACTTAAATTCTGGGGTATGAGCCAGCATGGTAGAGCAGCCTAATAAGCGCGTGTTAAGCCATCTCCCTGGCAAAATCCCACAATAGCCTTTTCCAAACCAAATGTTGTGAACACACACACACACACAAGGAAGCAGACACACATAAATAGACACACGCATGCTGAGACCCAATCAACAGCACACTGCTTTCAGTATGACAAAGAAAGATGAAGAGCTACAGGAGGATAAGGGGGGAAACTGAAGACCACACGAAGGGTTGAAAAGGACTGACGCAGGCCAACTGATTACTTACCAAAGTACATTCTGAACCAAGACTAAACTTGTCGGCTTGCTGCTTCCCACCAGTATAAATGCCACCAGCTGTTAAGATCGACATCTCAACCTACCACCCAGATTGCCAACATACAACTATCAAAACAACGATTTACAGACACAACAGCAATAAAGGTGCCTTGAAAAAAACCCTAAACAAAGGCCTAGGTCGGTGTGGATGTACTTACTACAGGTCTATGGAACAAGGGACAATATGATCATTTGCATTGGTTATGGCCTATAGCAGATCTGATTAATAAGGTCAGTGTTTGTGCCATTACCGATACAGTATGAAGGCTGACTAGACACCAATGTTGTTATTACCAAAGAAATCATTGTATGTTGTGTCTCAAAGACTAACAGACACAGACAATGTTTAACATTTATACAAAGAAGTATGTCAAAATGTTTACCAATGTACACACTTTTGACTAAGTCGAACTGGGTGATACTGAATTCTACTAGCATTTTGTGGGACAACCCTGCCTGTCTCCCCATTCTCTCCTCCCCCGTCATAACAGAGCTGGAATTATTAGTTTTACTAAACCATTAATAAAGTATTTTGACTAGTTCGAGCTTCTTAAATTTAAGGATTTGCCATTATCCTGTCATTTATGACAGTAAAGGAAGATTAGGGTTTGTTGCACTTCTACCTAATAAACTGTTGTTGCAGTCCTTTGTCCAAACCGACTTGTATTAAGTGCGCTAAACCTATGACAACTTAACGAGGAATGTTCCCAAAACAAGCTGTTGTGCAGTGTCTTAGTGGGCAAGATGGCCAAACCGTCTGAACTTCACACCAACAGACGAACCTAGCCACTGATCAAACAACCATCAAAGCCATGGGTATCCCCACCAAGCCATCTACTGACTGACATACTTACAAACTGACCTATCTGGCTTCATGCCTACCAACACTTCAACGCCCTAACATACTGAGCTCAAAGACCTGCTGGCATACCTACACATCCTCATGTTGAGTGACCACCTCACGGACAATACTGACAACCAACCAACCACTCGTTTTCCAAAAGGACATGACTGAGCAACAAACCGTGCACTGAGCCAAACAGGCCATCTGACTATGACAGGAAGGATGAGAGAGACACTGAGAGATAACAGACTGCAGAGGGAGAGAGAGAGAGGCTGATGTGTCTGCCAATGATAGACATAAAGAGTCCTCTGAATTGTTGCAATCTCTCCCTCCCACTGAGTCCGCCTGTCAAATCAATCTCTCGCAGCTCATGGTAATATCATAAATGTCACAAAAAAGGCTTTCCATTCCTTCCCTCCATCTCTATAATGGGTATACTGTACCTGTAGAGCCAATTTGCACTAACCGCAGCTGAGAGTAAGGGAGTCCAAATTTGATCCTCCGGTGCTGAAATCATCACAGCGGTGAGCAAAAAGATCAGGCAAAAATCAGAGGAGTGCATTTCTTAAAAGCATCGGGGGAACATTTGAGAGCTATCTTCCCTCCAAGCTGTCTAAATAATGTCCTGTCAGTCATCAGTCATCGCTGCACTTGTCTCCAGAAATTCAGTTTAGCATTTCAGATGGGCGTAGAGGTTTTGATGGCAGATTATATTAGGTAAAAAGACTTCCCACAGCTGGGAGTAGCTGCTCTCTCTTTCCGTCTTGGCTTCGGACCTTGCCCCCCTTCTCTCTCCGTCTGTGTCTGTGAGGCTGAAGCCTATTGTTGGTCAGGCCACGGGGATGAATGTGGTGGTGACACCACTGCTCTTTTCACTTTCAATCAAGTCTAAAATGGCTCAGACACAGCTCAGAGTCCGTCTGCCTGGCACCCCTCCCCTGTATCTTTTTCCAGTTTCACACATTAAACCCACAACATAGCTGGGTTTAATTATCCGTGAGTTAGCAGTTTTTGGCATTCATACTTAAGCCACGACTTTTCCCACACAATATGACCATTCCGAACAGATTAGTAACACTTGTGTGAGGCCATTTCTGGCCCATGAGACCATGCACTTGATGTGACATAAACCATTTGGCCACTTGTTAAAGATTAAAAGAATAGTTGACATCTTTGGAAAAACTAAAATGCTCTCTGGCCGAGAAGATGACAAGACTTTTGGTTAATGTGAGAGTGGCATCAATCTTCTCATTGAACTCTCAACAAGAAAGCAAAAGAGTTATTTTCTTAAAATGTAATGACTCTTTTGCTTTCTTCA